>NC_091951.1:327241696-327541696 GCF_031021105.1 Erythrolamprus reginae | reverse complement strand
GTTTTTATCTATTGGATGCTTGTGTATTGTTGCAGTTGAAGCTGAAGCAGTCATTGACAGGTAGGACATTGCAGCAGATAATTCCTCTGACGAGGGAGAAAATCTCTGATGAGTATGTGTGTTAGGGAGGGGAATTGTGGTGGATTAAAATGTGATGGAGAATTTGTGTCACTTTAGTAGAGCTGTCTTGTTCAAAAGGGGCACATTTCTCCTTATGCAAGGTAGCTTTGGAAATTAAATTTAAATAATGTATAGTTAATAACAGGATAAAAATCACCGAGACAGTATGCAGGCAGCCCCAGAGAAATGAAATAACCATATTAATTCTCATTCTCAAATCTACAAGTGGGTACTGAATTATTTAGGCTGCAGTTATGAAGGGGCGGGGGAGAAATCAAGTTTAATTAATAGCACTTTGGTTATATTAGCTGAAGAGAACACTTGCCGTACTTTCTGCTCTTTTGCTCAATGGTTTCTCTTGGCATGTTGGTCAAGCTTTATTTATGTTCCATACAGCAAGAAAATAAATTCTCTTACACTCTGTATTCTTCCCAAAATGAACTTGGGACTAGAAGTACTCCCAAGCCCCTGTACAGCAGCATTAAAAATCCAATTAAAACCAGCGGTAAAATCTACTTACCTTTCCTACCAGTTCGGAAATGCACGCACTTTTTCATTCTTGCTCCACTTGTGCGTGTGCTGTTTCACCCTCTGCGCATGCATAGAATGCTTTGCGCATGCACAGAAGTTTTAAAAAAGAAAATGGCAGGGCCCAAGTGGGGTGGAGGGCAAAGCCTCATGCCAGTTATCCAAACAACTGGCAGCCACTGTTACCAGTATGCCCAAACCGGTAGCATTTTACCCTTGAATAGAACTAGTAAGACAACTATGGAACCAGTAAGACAATTGTGCACTCCAGTATTTCACATCTTTCCAAATCATATTTCCTCATGTTAAAATGACACCAGGACTCATCCTTCATTGAAATAAACAAAATAAAAAACACTCAAGAAGATGCGTTTTAAAATAGCTGTATGGCTGTACTTTCTACTGACTTTTGATTGCTACTGCAATAAAAACAAGATAAAGTACAGTTCATTATTGATTGTGAAAAAGCTGAAGCCATTATAGACAACAGTAAGGACATTTAAAATTATTAGCAATACATACAAGCCAATACATAAAGTGGGATGATGCTGTCATTACAAATAAGCATATTATATTAACAGCAATACTATATGAATGCACCACAAGTTACTGTGTTGATTTGTCCTCTGTAAGAGCTGGTTTCAAGATTCACATGGAAAGCTCATTTGCATTCCCACTATTATGAAATCACTTTTGGGGAAAAATACGACATATTTGGCTGCTTCTAAAACTCCTCTTTGAGATCAGGCTAAGCCATCTTTTCATTGACAAGCAAGGGTGTTTTTATTAATAGTTTCTGGTGTAGAAACTGATTTATGGATTTTAATCTGCTTAGTGCTTTTATTTATTTAAGCTAGCAAATGCTGTTAGGCATTAAATTAATTTGAAATAGATCATATTTAAACTTCAGTTATAATGTCTTTTAATTATATTATTATTATTTTGCCTCTATTTTATTCTAAGGTTGCTTAAGAATATTTTTTAATGGGAAGGCATGTTATAAACATAGCAAGCTTCTCATTGTTATCATTTTTCTAAAAAAAATTATCATAGCACCAATCCATAACAATTTTGAGTTTTCATACACCATAATAGAAAGAAGTAAAGGACAACTGATAGAATTAAAAAATAATTAATAAGCCAAGGTGAATTCATGCACATTAAGACAAGTGAATTCTCACTTGTCTTAATGTAGTACCACTATTATCATTTTAAAGCAATAGAAACCTAAGTGAATATCTAGAAGAGACACTTACCTCTTCCCACTGATGAATATATCTTATTAGTCTTGAAAGTCGTAGCAAACGTAGCAGACTGAGGATTTTTGTGAACCTCACAATACGAAGTGCTCTAGCTGTCTTATAGACTTCTGAGTCCATTCCTTTTTCTACAATAAGAAAGATATAATCCACTGGTATGGATGAGATGAAGTCAACCACAAACCAGCTCTTTAAATAATTCATCTTGATTACTTTGGGGTCTAGTATTATTTCAGAGCTATCCTCATTAACCGTGCCAGTTCTAAAGTTCATAATCAAGTCCAACAGAAACACAGTGTCCGATGCTACGTTGAAAATAATCCATGGTGTGGTTGTCTGTTCTGTGAAGAATGTGATACCAACAGGTATTATTACAAGATTTCCAACCATCATAATAAGCATGATTAAGTCCCAGTAAAACCTAAGAGAAATAGAGAATGCAATTGTTAATCAAAGCATATGTAAACTGCCACTTATTGTTGTCTGTTGATATGTTTTATGGATAGAGCTCTTAAATTGGGAAGAAACCAAATTGCACTCAATATTTGTGTCATGAAACATACAAAACAGAAATTGAAACCATCCCTTCACAATTATTCATGTGCCTGTGATACAGGTCATATCTTCAAAATAACTTTTATTCCCAGAGGTTTGATGGTACATTTTTCTGAGAGTCAATTTTCACTGATACCTTTAACATAAATATTTCCTGTTCATCAAGAACTAGTTTGAATAACATAATTTGTTTGGAAATAAAATTTTAAAGTATTTTTTCATTGTAGTTACATAGAAAGAATTGATAATTACAAGAAAAGACTTTTCTAAAAGGAAAAGAAAAATCTGAATGCCTAACTTCAGAAGCAAAATAAAGACTTCAGACAATCAGGAACATTAGTATTATAATAGTAAGCTATGAGAGAAGCATTACATTTTAAGAGTTAATGTTTTTTTTTAAAAAAAAAACTAGAAAAAATGCAAATTACAAGACCAGTAAAATAGTGAGAATCTGCTCTGTTTTATTCACAAAAAAGCACCGTATTTTTCAGAGTATAAAAGAGAGTGAACATTTGAGTGTGTCTTATGCACAGAACTTTGCTGAAGCCCCACCCACCCACTAGTCCCCACCCTTAAGCCATTTTCTGCTTATGGACATCACATTTTCAGCCTCCACACATTTCTGCATTTCCAAAGCAGGCAGTCAAACAACAAAGATAAATAAATAGGTTGCTACAGATACCGCTGTGCCTACCATCCCTGTCCTATTGTCTTCTTTTTTGACTTTTTATCATTACTTATCTAATGCTTTATTTGTACAAATTACCACCCTATAATTGTTTGAAAAAATAAATAAAAAATAAATAAATAAAATAATAATAACCTTCCTAGATTCGCCTACGTCTCATCAACACTGCATTGGTTGCCGATTAGTTTCCGGTCACAATTCAAAGTGTTGGTAATGACCTATAAAGCCCTACATGGTATCAGACGAGAATACCTTCGGAGACCTCTGTTTTTGGCCTCCATGCCTCACATTTTTGGCCTCCAAACTGAGGCTGAAAATGCGACATGACACACAAAGGCGGTGATCAGTAGCGATCAGTGGTGATGTGCTGTGGCGATCCCTGCAGCCTGGAATGGATATAAAATGGAGCATTCAGAGGCGAAAAACAGGATGCGTGGAGGCCAAAACCGCGAGGCACAGAGGTCAAAATGCAAGGCACAGAGGTGGTGATGGTCTGTGGCAATCCCTACAGTCTGGAATAGCTGATTGGGGGTATTTTGAGAGGCTGATCCACCCACCAATCAGCTGCCCATGCTGAATCAGGCTGTGATAATGCACTGAAGCTGATCAGGCTGTTTGCTGCAAGGATGCTATCCAGATGAATACTGATGAATGTTGGTAGCCAGAGGCAGATTCTGTTTTCTTGTTTTCCTCCCCAAAAGCTAATGTGCATCTTATACGCCAGACGAGGGGTAGGCACTATAACTCTGATGAATTTCCAAATCTAAACTAGCTCAATTTAAGCCAGATTGATTCACCAGGTAAATAATTTGTTGACACTCATATTACATACCATATTTTTTGGAGTATAAGATGGTCTGGAGCTGGGGTAGGCAAAGTTGGCTCTTCTATGACTTGTGGACTTCAACTCCCGGAATTCCTGAGCCAATCATCAGAGTTATAGTCCACATCAAAAAGTTGGGGAGGGAGGGAGTTCCAAAAGGAAGAAGTGTCAAACCCACTTCTACGTAATCGTCAAGAAAGTTGGATGGACCATCCACAAATCACTTGTTGTCAAGCTTGATTCAAAAGCATACCAATACTACTTACCACATAAGACTTATATATTGCTTCATAATGCTTAAGAGGTTTACAGAATCAGCATATTGCCCCCAACAATATGCGTCTTCATTTTACTGATCTCAAAAGAATGGAAGGCTGAGTCAACTTTAAGCCAGTTAGAATCAAACCAACTCCTGGCAATGGGCAGAGTCAGCCTGCAATACTACATTCTAACCACTGTGCCACCACAGCTCAATAAAGAAGCTTTATTCCATGGGAGAATAACACAGATAGGATCCATCAAAGCAATAGGGTCAGATTCCTTTTTTTTTATTCTGCTACATAAATATATTCATGTATTTGGCTAAAGTAGCTAAGGTTATAATCCCTTTCTCACTTACCTAATCAGCTTCACTGAACTGCATGAAATCTATTATTGAGTATATGTCCTGGAAAAGGAATAAAGTTCTCTTTGCATATTCTCTGAAGTAGTGCTTGGGTTTTTTTACCTTATTTTTGTATAAAGTATAAAGTAGCCCTCTTTTTTAAAAGTTCATGGAATAAACTTCTCTATTGTTGAATTTGATTTTACAGTTAGTTTCTGAGTAATTATGATTCAGGTCTTTTACATGTCTTGTTGCTGCCCCATTGTGCAATATTTGTGAAGGATTTAATTTTTACAAGAAAATTTTAATTTTCTTGTAAAAAATAATTTTCAAGTATTATTTTCAAATAATTTTATTAAGATTACAATTCAAAAAGTAAAAACTTTTACTTTAAAATCCTGAAAAATATAAAAAGAAAAAATGAGAAGTGCAGGGGGGGAAAGGCTTAAAGAAATGAAATTGAAAAAAACAAATAAGGACTGACTTTCCCTCGTCACTGGTACAAACAATTTTAATAAATTATCACCATCTCTACAATCATTACATTCTTCTTTCCATAACTGAACACTTAACTCTTAACTAAACCCTAAGGATTTATCATTCATTCCTAGTCAGCAATCATTTATTAAGGTCTATCAGAAACCACTACATAACTATTTTAACCTTGATCAAATAAGTCAACTCTGTATTCCCTCCTCATATCTTTAACATGTTTTAATCCTTTAAAATAATGATATTGGGCTTCATTTATTTTTTACTTTTCTTTCTCTCCTCCCAGAAAATCTTTTTACAGTTCTATTTTTTAAATTCAGTAAGAAGAATTATACAAATCACTCTTATGAATTAATACTTGCATGTCCTTTTTAAATATCAAGACTTTGATTAGTTTCATTTGTATCTCCAGCATGTTATCTTTTTGCATATTAGAAAGCAGTAATGCATGTGTATATGTGTGTTTGTGAAATAAAAGTAAATGCTCTAGCCTTATAAAGATATAAAATAAACCCACTTTGCTACTTTACTGCAAAGGAATTCAAATTTCCAGGAACAGTTGGATTTCAGCTAAGCACTAGATAGAACAGGGCTGGGCAATTAATTATGCCATGGAGCTATAATGAGAAATTGGGATGGTTTTAGAGGGCCGGATTAATAAAATTAACTCAGTTTTACCATTACTGTACAGTATATTATTGGGTAGAACTGAGTTAATTATATTATAATTATAAATTATAATTATATATCATATTATATTATATATAATTATATACAGTATTATAATTATATTATAATTATAAATTAATTGCCCACCCTTCCTTCCTTCCTTCCTTCCTTCCTTCCTTGTTACCTCCATTTCTCCTTCCTTCCTTCCTTCCTTCCTTCTTTCCTTCCTTCCTTCCTTCCTTCCTTCCTTCCTACCTACCTACCTTCCTTCTCGAGATGGAGAGAAGCTTCTCTCTCTGATTTTCTCTGGCTTTTATTTCTGCTTTTGGGCAGTTCTTTACTTCTCTTTCAAAATATTCCTTTCAGGTGCCTCTCTTCAACTGACCTTCATTGTCAGTTGAGAAAACATAGTGGAGTCTTTGCCTGATAGTAGCTTTGGATTCCTTTTCTTCCTCCTCCTCCCTTTTTTTCCCTTGAGAGGTGGGGTGGGGGTGGTTGCTTTAAATTTCTTGGAAAGGCCAATGAAACCAATGAACAATTAAAAAATGAGCATTTATTGGATTTTTGCAAAAGGGCATGGAAAGAGAATTTATCCTTCATTCCTCCCTCCATTTCTGCTTCCTTCCTTCCTCCCTTCATTTCTCATTCCTTTCTTCATTTCTCCTTCCTTCCTTCCTCCCTCCCTCCGCAGGCCAGTGACAGACAGAGGGCAGGCCGCATCCAGTCCCTGGGCCACACTTTGCCCTGGTCTGAGATAGAAGAACCACCTGATTAAAGTGATACAACTGCTGCTTATTGCAATCTTTGAAAACTCTTACAATACGAACTCTCTGTTGGACTTCTGATGAGAAGGCAAAATTACACATTACAAGACTTATGTACATCTTGCAAAATTGTTGATTTACCCACTATGTAGCCCACATACACTTGGTTACATTGGTGGAAAGTTTTGTATTTTTTTAATTGGTGAAGTTTCTAGAGTTTTTCTGATGTAGGATACATGCAGAGTTACATAAACATATTCACGTTCTGTTCTTTTTTCCTATCAATGATTGGCATATGGAATGAATTTGTCATTGTGCCACAGAATTACCTTATTATCCGATGTCATATTTGAAGGGTTTGATGGCATTTTTCTCAGTCTTCCTGTCATAACGTATTAAGGTGTCAACATTACAAAAGAAATTTCTGCTCCTAACCATGGACTTTATGGTAGACAGAAACAATTCGTTCTTGGACATCCTCAAATAAGTGCAAGTCTCAAATATGGTACAATATTTGAGCAAGAATGGACAATATACATTGTACAATATACATGTACATCACATATATTGTACAAATAAGGCAAATTTCTTATTTTGCAAACTAGACATCTGTTTTATATACGTAGCATTTTTCCCAATTAACTGATAAATTATATCCAGTGTTTATTATAACTATGATATGTAGAAATTTAGTTATTATGATATATTGTAACATCATTATATTTCTATAATCATGATTTGGCAGTATATCAGAGCAGTATATCTTAATTGTAAATACCCTAATTCACTAAGGTGAGATCAGCAGTGTAACAATTTGTAAATGAATAAGCAAATAATCCATGAAGTAGGGACATGTTATTTTACTTTAAATATTTTTGTCCTGTTCTGTATATTTAAGATAAGAAAGATAATAATAATAATAATAATAATAATAATAATAATAATAATAATAATAATAATAATTTATTAGATTTGTATGCCGCCCCTCTCTGAAGACTTGAGACGGCTCACAACAATAATAAAATATAATCAAAATATTTCAGAATGAATAAATAAAACAAATCTGACAAAGCATCAGGGACAATATAAAAAGTCTAAAGCAGGGGGGAAAGAGAAATATCAAACTAATAAAATATTTGGTCGTATAAGGCAACAATGGACACAAACAATGAAACCTCTGCAATGAAATAAAATCCATAACATTTTAGAACAACATTTCAATCATGTGTTTATAGATATGATGTTAATAACAAAAATATGGTGCCTGTTAAACTTTTTGGAATTTACCAGTCACCCTTACCAGGGGTGCGTGCTAACATACCTCACTGATGTTTCGCTTCCTCCCTTGCCACATGGACGTGCCTTCAAAAAAATCCCTTGAAAACAAGACTTGACGCGTGCACAGTGACAGAAATTAGGCTTCTGCACATGCGCAGAATGGTAATTTTTTTAAAATTAAAAAGATGGCAGGGTCCATGGACCGGCACCAACGTTAACTTTGTTGTGAGCCGCCCCGAGTCTGCGGAGAGGGGCGGCATACAAATCTAAATAAACATAAACAAACATAAACAAACATAACTGGTTCCGTGACATCATTGTGACATTACCAGTGGTTGCCACCAGTTCGGGAGAACGAGTACAAACTGGTTGGAATTCACTTCTGATCTTTATCATTTCATTATCATTGTTCCTCATACAGCCAAACATTCAGACTGGATTTGGCATTTTTGTCCACCTATGATGTAATCATAGGTTTTTAGGCACTGAACATTGGAATGGAATATTGCTGAAGAGTGATGTTTTAGCCTAATGGGTGCTGTATAAACCTTATTTCTTCCTCTATTGAAAGGAAGCAAAGTCCAGGCTGAGTAAGCAAGTTGCAGAATCCATGACCATGTGGAAAATAATTAACTTGATATACAGCATGAAGAAAACCTATAGCTAACTTCCATATAAGGAAATATATGCCTTACTCTCATTCCTTTGCTAATCACCAGTAAACACACAATGCAAGAAAAGGCAAAGAATGGAGCTTCCATTAATTATCTATAGGGAAGTCATGAGAAGATTGCCTTATATGGTGCATGAGTGAATGGTAGTTGGAGGATGGCTTAATGTATGTGGTGTTCACGAATTGGTTATTCTGTACCACATGTCAGGAAAAGTGAAATACAGTGGAACCCCGACATAAGAGCTGCTCTACTTAAGAGCAACTCGAGATAAGAGCTGGGAGGGGAGAGATATTTTTGTTCTACTTACAAGCCCAAATTCGAGATACAAGCGCCAAGGAGCTGTCTCCTGAAGCCAAACGCTAACTTCCGTGTTCGGCTTCAGGAGACAGCTGCGAAGCGGCGCGCGTGTTTTAAAAGGTTGCAGCCGGCCTGGGGGGCTCGGGGGGGTGCTTGCAGCTTTCTTGCTTGCTCTTTTTCTTTCTCTCTTTTACCTTCCCTTCCTCTATTTCTTCTTTTCTTTCTCCTTCCCACCTTCTTCCCTCCCTCCCTCCCTTCACTCATTCCTCTCTTACTCTCCCCTTTCATAAGTTTCCTTGCTTCCTTCCTCTGTTCCTGTCCCTTCCCCCTTTCTTTCTTTCTTTCTTTCTTGCTCTTTTTCTTTCTCTCTTTTACCTTCCCTTCCTCTATTTCTTCTTTTCTTTCTCCTTCCCACCTTCTTCCCTCCCTCCCTCCCTTCACTCATTCCTCTCTTACTCTCCCCTTTCATAAGTTTCCTTGCTTCCTTCCTCTGTTCCTGTCCCTTCCCTCTTTCCTTCCTTCCCACCCTCCGTCCATTCATTCACCCATTCCTCTCTTGATCGCTTAAAGCCGGTCCCTGGTGCAAAAAGGGTTGGGGACCTCTGTCCTACAGGATTGGGTGGCAGAGAAGTTGAACATATGTAAATTTAAAAGTTTAAGAAAGTTTACAAGTTAAGTGAAAGAAACTTCATTATTCATTTATATGTACATGTACATTTCTTCATTAAAAACATGTCTTTCTGCATAATTTAGACTAACTTTGTGAGTTTTTTGAGGGCTGGAACCAATTAAAATTATTTACATTAATTCCTATGGGGAAAAGTCGTTCGAGATAAGAGCTGCTCGACTTAAGAGCCCAGGTCCGGAACGAATTAAACTTGTATCTCGAGGTACCACTGTACAATAAAAGGAGCGGTCTTGATTCAACCGAGATCATCTCATTGAGAAAGTTTTCTCCGTTGCTTCATTTTGATGTGGCGATCATGGCATTCTGTGCCTCCCTAAAGGTCGGCCCGCTGGGGGAGGGCAGTTTGCCTTCACACCTATCAAGTCCTTCCCAAGGACCTGGGACGTGTTGATGTTAAATGTATCATCAGAAGATATAAGATTGTTTACATGTAAAGCTGCCTTTGGCAATTGACTAATGGTGATTTTTGTCAATGTTGATGGTGTTCAAGTGGTAGTTTAGTTGTCTTGGGATGGAACACATGGTGCCTATTATTGTTGGTACTATTTTTGCTTTATTTTGCCCTATTCTATTTCTGGTTTTAGGCCTTGTCATTTTATTGTCTTTCTCTTCTATTCTTATTCGTTTTGCTGTTGTTGCTGCTGCTGCTGCTCTAATTTTTAAATTTTAAGTTAATAGAAAGGTGCAAAAGTAAAGCATTAGCCTGAAGCATAACCTGTAATCTGTTTGGATTCCACATTGACCCTAAAGTCTTTTTAGAATTTAAATATGGTAGCGGTTGTAGTTGAAGAAGTACCAATTGCCCTGATAAAAGTTAAAGGCATGTGAATAGAGATAGGTGAGAACCTGAAAATAAAAAAATGTAATTTCAAGTGACTTAAAATATCTCTGTTAGAGTTCTTTTAACCCACAAGAGCAAAAGATAAGAGACATCTATTTAAAATAATTTAAAGATATTGATAAATTCTAATCTTTTAAAAATCATGGAATCAAAATTAGTAGTAATAGTTGTTGTGTTGGAACAGTAACTTAAGCTATTTTTTTTATAAAAGTATCCAGGCTTGTTCCCATGATATTAGAATACTATTTTTAGCAATATCTAGCACATTTCTGTGCCACAATTCAAGTTATCTGAGAACATTACTTCTCTTTCCAAACAATGGGAAGTAACTGTTCTACTTTATTCTGCACTATTCAGAGTCCAATTCAAGGACTGGGCTACACACTGTTGGATTCATAGAAATTGAAACACATTCAGAGAACAGCAACAATCAAGTGACTGGACGTGATCTTTATCTATAAAAGGAGAGGGTCCTTTGAGGATATGATAGTAACTCTTTAAATGTTTGAAGATGTCCAAGTTCTCTTTCCCATTGTGTCAGAGAGCAGAACACGGCTTAATGGTTTTCTGGATGAAGTATTTTGTACAAAATTCCAAGGACGGCTATGGACCATAACTGATAAATATCCAGGTGCCTAAACCTATCTGTATTCTCATAAGCAAGACCAACTTTAAATGCTGGAAAAAGAGTTCCTACTTAAAAAAAACATTCAAGGACTTTCAATATCAAGTAATTAACACTGTCAAGTTTCCTGCAGAATGAAATGTTACACAACTCCAAGCAGCATTATATTAATTCAGAACAATTCATATTAGTGAAGGATATGAATGCTTGTGTATATTTAAATTTTCAGTAGCAACGTTTCCTACAATAACCTTTTCCATCCTAGTTCACTCCAGGTTGAGATGTGCTAGATGGGTTCCAGATCCCATATTTCCAGTAAGCCTCTCTCTCACTAAGTATTTCAGAACTTGGCATCACACACATCTGAAGGTGATTGTTGTGGTTAGCTCTGGCCCAGCTCCCCAAGGACTGTGGATGTGGGGGAGACATCCACATGATGCAGGCCTGTTTTGCCCCCGGTGGAATCTGCTGTTGAAGGCTCCTCTGACCAAGAAGACATGAGTGACAGGGAGGAGGAGAGTGTGGCAGACAGCTCAGAAGGAGATCAATTATCTAGCTCCTCCTTGGATTCAGAACAAGAGTTAATGATACAGCCACCCATGCGGAGAGCGATGCATAGGCAACAACAATGGAGTGATTATTATCAAAGAAAATGAGGCCACCTGTGGTTGAGTGGGGCTGTGGTAATTAGTGAGTCTGCTATAAATAGCACCCTGTGGGTTTCGCCATTGTGGAGGATTACCTGATCATTGTGTTTCGTGACTGTTTTACTGACCTTGACTTTTTGTGTGCTGATTTTTCCCCGCTTTGAAACTAAACCAGAGCAAAGTGTGTTTCACTTTGTGAAAGGAGAAGGACTGTGAATTGCCCCACAGCTGCAAGCTAAGTATCACAGAACTGATAAGGGACTTGTACAAATTGCCAGTTGGGTTGGAGACGAGTGCTCTTTGCTATACCAAAAGAGGGCTTGGTTGAAGTGAATTTTCATTTTAAAGAACATTGTTTTGAATTTTCAAACGTGTGTGTGTGTCTGAAATTTGTATCTGTGAATTTTTGGGAGGATTCTACCAGAGAGCCCGACAGAACAGTGATCAGATTGAACAATTCCATCCTATAGTTTCCTTCCTTACCAAGATCAGAACTTTACATTTCAAATCTGAACTATATTAATAAATGCATGTTTTCTTATCACACAAAGGGGAATCTCACACTCACACAATCACAATTATTCAAAGAATAATGGTAAGATGCCTTATGCTCTGTGATACAGAGTTTTTAAAAGCACTTTTTTAACCTCATATCAGTAATGTCTTTTCATTATTATTAATATCATCATCATCAACATTTCATAAAATTTCAAATGAGATGAACAGTCCATGAGGTGTCTGTCATTTAAAAATTATTTTATTATATTATATTATTTTTGGTATCTATATCTTCAAAGATAGAGTAGAGTAGAGTAAGAGGAGTGCAGTGGAATGGAATGGAATGGAATAGAATAGAATAGAATAGAATAGAATAGAATAGAATAGAATTTTATTGGACAAGTGTGATTGGACACAAAAAAATTTGTCTTCATGTACATGCTCTCAGTGTACATCAAGAATCATAAGGTACAACTCTTAATGATAGTCTGGGAACAAATAAGCAATCAAATCATACTAGGAATGATTATATATTAGAATATATTAGATAATAGTACCTTCCCCACCCCACTCCCAAACATAAATTCATTGGCATAGTTAGTCATTTTTACAAATACTGAATTTAGGATATTTGTACAGCGAGGGGTCTAATGAGCGGCTTGCTCCAAAAATAAACAACAAAGTAATCATTTCATTCTCAGTTATATCTCTTGTATAACTAGAGACTATTGTACGTTCTACAGGGCTCTAAAGATTCCTAGTTGTAAAACAACTGATGACTTATCAAAGTTCATGGTCACTTATCAAAGCTTATGTTGAAGTTAAGCAGGTTCACTCTTTTGGAAATACTGCACATTTTCGATAGTTCCTAATCTGCAGTCAGAGATTCCTTGGAACTGAAATGGTTATAATGAGGTGCCATGAGATTAGGTCAAGACCTGTCACAGGAAAGTAAAGGTAGCTAATGAGGTAGCTAATTAAAATGAATGGATGTGGAGGATATTTGCATAAAACCGCAAGATGAGCTTATGAACTCAAAACTGAGAGGCCACCAAAATAGTACATTACTATTTTCACAATTGCTTAATAACACAGATCGTCAGAATTTTTTTTTGCACAGATATATGTGGAATTTTATGGCAAACTCTCCTGAGGCAGTTCATATTTAAGACATATTTAAGACATTAAAATAAATCAACTGTGTATCATTCAATCCCTAAGCCATCTGAAATTTATTTGTTTGTTTGATTGATTGATTTCTATGCCACTCTATTCCTCAGAATCAGGAATATTAAAATGTTTAGAATATTGGAAAAAGTAAATCAGTAATTGTTGTGGTTAGCTCTGGCCCAGCTCCTGCCCCAAGGACTGTGGATGTGGGGGAGACTTCCACATGCTGCAGGCCTGGTTTGCCCCCGGTGGAATCTGCTGATGAAGGCTCCTCTGACCAAGAAGACATGAGTGACAGGGAGGAGGAGAGTGTGGCAGACAGCTCAGAAGGAGATCAATTATCTAGCTCCTCCTTGGATTCAGAACAAGAGTTAATGATACAGCCATGCATGCGGAGAGCGATGCGTAGGCAACAACAACTGAGAGATTATTATCATAGAAAATGAGGCCACCTGTGGTTGGATGGGGCTGTGGTAATTAGTGAGGCTGCTATAAATAGCAGCCTGTGGGTTTGGCCATTGTGGAGGATTATCTGATCGTTTGGTGTGTTTCATGACTGCTTTACTGACTTTGACTTTTTGTGTGCTGATTTTTCCCTGCTTTGAAACTAAACCAGAGCAAAGTGTGTTTCACTTTGTGAAAGCAGGACTTTGAATTGCCTCACAACTGCAATCTAAGTATCACAGGACTGATAAGGGACTTGCATAAATTACCAGTTTGTTTGGAGACGAGTGCTCTTTGCTATACCAAAAGAGGGCTTAGTTTAAGTGAATTTTCATTATAAAGAACATTGTTTTGAATTTTCAAACGTGTGTGTGTCTGAAATTTGTACCTGTGAATTTTTGGGAGGATTCTACCAGAGAGCCCGACAGAACAGTAATAAGGCAGTTTTGATGTTTCTTGCTGTAACAAAACTGATATGTAACAAAACATTCATGGATTATAACTGCATTACAAATATTTACTGTTTTCTTTTTTCCAGATTGAAAGTTTGTAAGTAACAATGGCAATTCCCTGGGAATCCGTTGAGTCATTCCCTACTGATCAAATTCATATTTGAGTGTATATATGGCCTGGAACAACAATTTGAAAATACAGTATATAGTTTTCACTCTAGAATTCTGTACGTTACATTTTTCTTTGGCTGTGATTGGTTGTCTAACTAAGGAGTTACAAAAATTCTCATTTCTATACCCATATAAGGACAGATATTTACTTGCATTGAAATGATAACATGAAAAAATAAGTGTGTGTCATATTTTTCATGTGGCCAAACACAATTTTTTTCCCCCTTTAGGTAAGGGAATCATTATGGATGATTTCTTCAAACAGATTTAGGGAAGAATTACTCCTTCTGAATCCAACCTATGGGCAAAACTTATTTCAGAAGACTAGCAACTTTTTCTTCTTCAATTCTTCTATCTCTTACAGAAACCATAAAAAAATTCCAAAAGCAACTAGAGATAGTCAACACAATAAGTCCACTTATCCAGCAACTATCCAAAGTTACAATAGTACTGAACTACGGAAATTTACAAGTGGGCCATGAAATTGTATCTATTGCAGTACTCCCTTGGTCATGGGATTGCAATCCGAGTGTTTAATCTTGTAATTATGATGCTGAAGCTAGCTGTGGTCATATCATCACAATTTTTGACATTTCTTTCCCATTAGCAAAACCCATAGGCAAGAAGCCAGAAATCTCTCCCAATCTCACTGTTTTTTCACCTGCCTATCCTAACTTATTAGTATCTACCCACCACATCTCCTCTGTACCTACTCACACTTTAAAACACCTGTCTATAGAAACCCACCCACACCCTAATCTACCTACCCATACTTTGGAATGCATTCCCAAAGTAACTCCCAACCCCCATGTGGCCAATTTTCCTTAGAAATTAATTTCCGGTCTTTGTGTATTTATGAACTCACCAGTGAATTACATTTATGGTAATCTTACAAGACGTTTACTGCCTGGAAAATACAATTCCTTTAATTTATTTTTCTCTGTTTTGTTTGCTTGATTACTTGCTTGGAAGGGGAGCATTGTTCAGTTCTAACAATATCAAATATAAAGATGATCAAATATTTTTCAGTAAATGCAAATATTTTTCTATGGAAGGTGACAGTAGAATCTGACTTGCTAAATTATTAAGCAGAATTCATATGCAAAATAGTACCTGTTCCATATTTGCATTTTATTAAATGGACGGTTTGTAATGCAATTTTATTTTTAATTTATTTTTTTGCTGGTTGGTAAATGAGAACTAAAGAAAAGATAATACAAATAGATCCAGTGCTCGGGCAATCACCAGATTAGCTGCAGATTTCAAATGCCCTTGTAGATTAATCTTATCCATGCTTACTTGGCAGTTTGAGTTGACTTGTCTAAATGTAATAGGATTTAACTTTTTACATAAGCATCTGGCCACTCAGTAATATTTTATAAACTAAACCTTTTCAAAATATTGGTGTGGTTAGAACAAGCTTCCAATTATGCCTTTTGGGAATGGCATGGTATTTGTCTCTTTCATAATATGAAAAGCTCTAAAAACCAAGAGTCACTAAGTTACTGCTTTCCTACTATTCTAAGCTGCCCAGCCTTGAAATAAAAAACACAGAATTTCTATGAACATTAAGTTCTATAAGAGGCCCGCAAGAATTCCCACTAGTTTAGAAACTCTTGTGAAAGTTTTCAACCATTTCTTCAGCTTCATCCTAAATTCTGGTGAGTCTCCTGGTTTTCTTTTTCAACCGCAGCTTCTCAGAGCACCCGAGGTAAACCTGAGAGGAAGTTTAGGACACTCAGAGAAATTCTGTGAGCTGAGAGAAGGGGATACAAAGGGAAGCACCTCCTGTGCATAATGAACTATCAGAGGAACATGATTGAGGAAGAACTGCCCTAGTCCTTAGTCAGTTCCTTGAATCCATTTCTTAGCCAAGTACATTGTCCTTAATGAGTTCTTTAGGCCCAATTCATTGCCACTTCAGGACCTTACTCACCAGGTACTTAAAGCATGTTTCATCTGAAGACCAAACAACTTTTCCAGTTAGGTTCCGAGTGTAGAATTTGAGGTTACTTTATGAAGAACTAAGAAGGTCTAGAAAGCTTAGAACTACGTTGCCTAAAACATGATCTAGGTATTGCCCACAAGATCATATGCTGCAACGTTCTACCTGTCAGTGACTATTTCAGCTTCAATCGCAACAACACAAGAGCACGCAACAGATTCAAACTTAATATTAGCCGCTCCAAACTTGACTGTAAAAAATATGACTTCAGCAACCGAGTTGTCGAAGCATGAAACTCATTACCTGGCTCACTAGTGTCAACCCCTAACCCCCAACATTTTCCCCTTAGACTATCCACGATTGACCTCTCCAGGTTCCTTAGAGGTCAGTAAGGGGTGTGCATAAGTGCACCAGTGTGCCTTCCGTCCCCTGTCCAATTGTCTCTCCTTATCTCATTTATCTTTTCTTCCTTTCAAATATGTTCACCTATACTTTTATATCTTTTCTTCTATTCTTTTCTTTACTTATATTATTACATATCTTTCTCTTCAAGGTGTATTATGTATTGGACAAAATAAATAAATAAATAAATAAATAAATGAATGAATAAATAAATAAGAAGAAACAACATTTCCAAATGCAGTAGTTTTGAATGCATATGCAGCCATCCTATCTACTTCCTACCTTGACACTGTCTCTTTGCATCTCACTAGTTATGTGACTCCAGTGTTTGTTATCATTTGGTATTTGCAAGAGGTCCACAGAGGAGAAGCTGGCTGCCTTATCCCCAAGTCCCTTAAGATTCACGTCTTGAGTCTTCCACGTTCTCTTGAATACACAAACAAAATCCAATTTCCTGCCTGCCCCCAAGCTCTGACAAACATTTCCCCAGCCATTAAACAATTGAAGTCTTCTAAAGGGCAGCTAAGGAAGCTAAAAGCAGAGACAATAGAAATCTGGCAGGAGGCAGGAGTTTCTAATTTGCTTAGTAGCACAGGAGAGATTCCCATAAGTCCTTCCCTCCCTGTTCACTTTCCAATTATATGCATGCATATATGAGTTGTGAAGAGGTATGCCAAGTTAAAATGGCATCCTATGCACACCGACTAGGAGTAAGTCCTACACTGCTGGGTGTGAATTAAAGAAATTTAGGATTGCTCTGCTCAGCTGCATTACACATGACGACGATGTGAATACATGTACATGACAAGTTTTCAAAAGCAGGTGGAGATAAGAAGATAAGTGCTTAAGTGGATTCAACCAGGCATTCACAACAGAAAAAAAAATCTATGCCATCAATTTTCCATTCCTAAGTGAAGGGTTCATTCTAAGTGACAAAAAAATGGGTGATTCTCATGCATAATTTTCAGGCACACAATATTAAATTGTCACATTCAGCCTAGATATGTATCCCTCTGTATGTGCATGTTATTTTTAGTTTATTGTTTATTGTTCACCTTATTCTACTTCATTTTATTGTTAACTTTCCATCACTTGAATTTTCTTCTTCAACAGAGTTTCAGGATTTTAAAAAACAGGTTCTATAGCCTAAAAAAGTTTGAAATTCCATGATTTGCTGAACAAATCTGATTTTTATCCAGAAATCCTAAAACAAACTTATTTTTTGTTGTTCATTAGAGCTGCACAGGCCTGTTACTGACTTTTTACTGGAAAGTAAAAAGGGGTAGGGTTTGGGACATATAAAAATTGCTGCTATCTTAACTGTTTTTAACCTCCTCTGAGACAGACATCCCTGCTGTGAAGCAATGTTATGAAGTCAACAGTCCTACTGTTCCACCCAGTACAGCAGCAGGTACTTGAGAGATAGGGTATTGATTAGTATCAAGTATATTATTAGAGATAAATGAAAACTTCTGTAACAAGAGATACTTTGTGCCCAGACAAGGTAGAGGGATATGGGTGTGGGTGTGCATGGGTGTGTGTGTGTGTGTGAGAGAGAGAGAGAGAGAGAGAGAGAGAGAGAGAGAGAGAGAGAGAGATAGAAAGAGAGAGAGAGAGAGAGAGAGAGAAAGAAAGGAAGAAAGGAAGGGGAAAGGAAGAGAAAGGAAGGAAGGAAGGAAAGTATGAAGGAGGTGAGAGAAAGAGGAAGGAGGAAGGGAGGAAGGAAAGAAAGGGGAGGGAGGGAGTTAGATAAAATCCCAGATGAGAGGGGAAGGAAGGAGGAGGAAGATAAAAATCAGAGAACGGAGAATGAAGGTAAAAGGGGGAAAGGAAGGAAAGTAAAATCAGAGGTGGGGGAAGGAAGGTGAAAGAAGGGGCGAGGAAGATGAAATGAGAGGAGGGAAGATTAAAATCAGGGGGAAGGAAGGAAGGTAAAAGGAGGGGAAGGAAGGTAAAACCAGGGGAGAAGGAAGGAAGTAAAAGGAGGGGGAAAGTGAAATCTCAGGAGGGGGAAAAGAAGGAAGGTAAAATCAGAGGAGGGGTGAGAAAGGAAAAAAGATAAAATCAGCAGGAGGAGGAAGGAATGTAAAATCAGGAAGATGGGTGGATGGATGGAAGGGGAGAGAAGAGATAGAGGGAGAGAGAAGAGGAAGGAAGCACTACAAACCCTGCCACTAGACATGGCTTCAGAAGACACTTTGAAACAGCACAGCAATTTAGGGCTGGAAGCTATCTCAGAGGTCATCTAGCCCAATCCCCTTGTTGAAGCTTTTGAGGGAGGAGAGGCCAGGCACCCTAATCCTTGATGTGTGTGATGTCAAGCTGGCCACACCCACCCAGTCAAATTACTACCAAACCACTCCCACCCACTCACATGACTTCAAAGCCACACCCACTGTCACATGGTCATCAAGCCACACCCACAAAATAAGTTATGCCCCCAGAGTAGCAGTAAAAAAATTGGAACCCACCACTGCTCTAAAGGTGTTATACCACCAGGCAAGTCAATGAAACTACTACACATTTGAAACCTGGGAAATGTATTAGAAGAGGTTAAGTCCTGTAACTCCCCCAGATGAACTCTCTTTCCTTGGCTATGAACTCAAGCTATTAAAAAGCATGACCTGATAGAAAACCTGGAGCCCAGTTTTATAAAGATCTGCTACTGCAGGATTTAGATAGGTGACAGGAGGTTAGAGCAGCTTTGTGCTGTCTAAAGCTCCAAATAATGCTGTACCAAGGAGACGTTATGCCTGCATTTTAAGTGCAAAGATTTTTAAGGTCTTACCTATAGCTTTGTTGCTGGCCACAAGGTATATAGAAAAGGAAAACTTTATTTTTAAAATCGGCCAAGGTCAGGTCAAATCATGGTTAACTATTGTTTGATAGCTAGATATTTCAAGCTAATTACAACAAGGAAAGAATTAAACTGCCCTATTTATCTCAAATTCTTGAGACAAATCATCCATCAATATTGGATTTTTCACTTGTTTATAGCAGGATCTCCAACCTTGGCAAGTTTAAGCCTGGAGGACTTCAACTTACAGAATCTGGGAGTTGAGGTCCTCCAGGCTTAAACTTGCCAAGGTTGGAGACCCCTGGTTTATAGGGCATAGTAATCCTTTCCACCAGAAGCAGCATGCAGGGTGTTGTTTTTTTTCAATAATGTTATTGAGTGCCATAGGTAAAAGGAAAGGTTCACTTCACACATATGTGCTAGTAGTTTCTGACTCTAGGAGCGGTGCTCAACTCCATTTCAAAACTGAAGAATCAGGGCTGTCTGAAGACATCTCCATGGTCACATGGCCGGCATGACTAAATGCCAAAGTTCTTGGAAAACTGTTACCTTCCCACCAAAAGTGGTCCCTTTTTTTCTACTTGCATTTTTATGGGCTTTCGAACTACTAAGTTGACAGAAGCTGGGCAAGTAATGGGAACTTACCCCATTATGTACGCTAGGGATTCGACGCAACTTGGGCGTCCTCCTCGATCCACAGTTCACATTAGAGAACCATCTTTCAGCTGTGGCGAGGGTGGCGTTTGCCCAGGTTCGCCTGGTGCACCAGTTGCGGCCCTATCTGGACCGGGACTCATTGCTCACAGTCACTCATGCCCTCATCACCTCGAGGTTCGACTACTGTAATGCTCTCTACATGGGGCTACCTTTGAAAAGTGTTTGGAAACTTCAGATCGTGCAGAATGCAGCTGCGAGAGCAGTCATGGGCTTACCTAGGTATGCCCATGTTTCACCATCACTCCGCAGTCTGCATTGGCTGCCGATCAATTTCCGGTCACAATTCAAAGTGTTGGTTATGACCTTTAAAGCCCTTCATGGCACTGGACCAGAATATTTCCGAGACCGCCTCCTGCCGCACGAATCCCAGCGACCGATTAGGTCCCACAGAGTGGGCCTTCTCCGGGTCCCGTCAACTAAACAATGTCGATTGGCGGGCCCCAGGGGAAGAGCCTTCTCTGTGGCGGCACCGGCTCTCTGGAACCAACTCCCCCCAGAGATTAGAACTGCCCCTACTCTTCCTGCCTTCTGTAAACTCCTTAAAACCCACCTTTGCCGTCAGGCATGGGGGAATTGAAACACCTCCCCCGGGCATGTTCAATTTATACATGGTATGCTTGTGTGTGTGTCTGTTAGTATATGGGGTTCTTTTAAATCTTTAAATATTTTAAAGCTATTTGGATTATTTATGATTTGTTCTATCTTGTTGTGAGCCGCCCCGAGTCTTCGGAGAGGGGCGGCATACAAATCTAAATAATAAATAAATAAATAAATAAATAAATAGGGATTCGAACCGCTGAACTCCGATCTTTCAATCAACAAACTCATTTTTAAAAGTCTGTTCATATGCAAAGTTGGGCAAGTGGCTCCTGCGACATCATATGAAAGCCATAACATATAGACAGGTAAATAAATATAATTGTGTAGCATGCTTTTCTTGAAATCTCTTGGAGGAAACATTTTCTCTGATTCTTGAATGCCGACTAGACCCAGTTGTGCAATTATTTATTCAGCAATTCCGTGACCGTTTCTTTACTTCGGTACATAGAACACAACCTAGGGTGACAGTGAAAAATCTTTCCAGCTGAGCAAGTTGCTCATAAGTTGCTTTTAAAACAAGCACTTGAGAAATTTGGGTCATTTTAGTTTCACCACTGTTCTTTCTATTTACAGTATGTTTGTCAAAAATAACTATATGCCTAAAAATCTCCTCCGAACTAAAGCTCATTGCATTTTTAAACCATTTTAATTAATAATTTAATTGGTAAAATAAAAAGAAAAGTTAATTGAAAGAAAAATCACTTTAATTTTTCTTTCTAAATTGCCATGGCCCAGGAAAAAACGAGAGTGCATAATCTAATAAGAAACATTTTATAGATAACAATAAAAAATCTTTATTAGCACTGAATTTAACAGAAGACTTAATGGGAAATTGTGCAGATGGGAATACAGTGAATGCATTTATAGTATTTACTTACAACTTAAACTTTAAGTATTCCCAAAATGCAGTTTTTAAATTGATTTATATATTACAGCATATTTTCAGAAATCTTGATGAGTTCAATGGGTTTACTCTCAGGTAAGGCTAGTATAAAATTACATCTTTAATTCTTTATATGAATTGGTTAAGTAAAACTCTTGGGTTTTATCTTCATGTTGGATTTTTTTAAATTAAAATAATCATGATTGGAAGAAATAGCTCTAGCTGGCTTGGGATATTTTTTTCAATAAATACTACTTCTCAGGGGTTATTTTGCAATTTGGGTTCTTTTACCCTCTGCACATGCACAGAACGATTTGCACATGCGCAGAGGATAAAAGAAACGGCAGCATTCAGGCAAGTGGGCGGAGCCTCGCGACTGGCTCTCCAATGACTGAGGCACGAGTGAACCAGGAGCATTTCACTCCTGCTACTTCTAAGTCAAGATGCTACTTCAAAAATTTACTTTGTAAGATTTTTAAATCTCTTTTTAAAACATTTCCCCCCCCCTAGCATTTTCACACAAGTGGAAGGTCTGCTGTTTTTGAATGAATTGTATGTTGATCCGTTTGGTTGCAACAGGAAGGGACTGGGTTACTTGTCATCAGAGCCTGATATTGTGAATTGAGACTCTTTGGCCCAAAGTCACCCAGCCAGGTTTCATGCCTAAAGCAGAACATCATCTCGCAGTGTCCTGGTTTCTAGGTTGCTGTATACACTTTTCAGTAATTTGGGTCTCAGATTCAAGTTAAGAGCCTTGGACTTAGCTATTTTTGTCAAGTACAAAAATGTTCTGACCTCCTTTTCTACTTTTGGAATATCATAGATTATCTATGTTTCATTTTTAAAACACCACCACCAATAACAACTTGTTGTTGTTATTATTATTATTATTATTATTATTATATTATTAATAATAATAATAATAATAATAATAATAATAATAATAATAATAATAATAATAATAATAATAATAATAATAATAATATGCCACCCCTCTCCGCAGACTCGGGTAGACTATGGTAACTATATCTCAAAGGCTTCCTCCTCCTTTTCTTTTCTTTTCTTTCCTTTCCTTTCCCTCCCTTCTTTCCCTTCTTCTTTCCTTTCCTTTCCTTTCTTTTCCTTTCCTTCCCCTTCCCTTTCTTCACTTCTTCTTTCCTTTCCCTCCCTCCTTCCTTCCTTCCTTCCTTCCTTCCTTCCTTTGCGAAATATTAGATTTGTTACTATGTTTTGTTTACCATTGTTGTGAGCCGCCCCGAGTCTACGGAGAGGGGCGGCATATAAATCCAATAAATCTAATCTAATCTAATCTAATCTTCCTTCCTTCCTGCCTGCCTGCCTGCCTGCCTTCTCTTCTTTCCTTCCCTTCTCCTTCCCTTCTCTTTCCCTTCCCTTCCACAACAGAGTCTTCAGATATGCAATTCAGGACCTCAAATATTACCACAATTTTTTTCGGGCAGCCTTTGAACCTTAAAAATGACTGTCCATTTGTCACTTGGCATCCATTATTGTTATGCTATTATATTTATATTGATGTGTTTTTTCTGGCTGTGTTTAATTAGCAAGATTTTCAGCTATTGATTTGCTGGTGAATATCACCCAGCTAAACAAGGCAGCAATTTTAGAATTGCAGCACAATGGCTGATCCATTGCACTGTTTGGTTGCTATGTTCTGTACCCACTGTAATTTCTGGATTTTCTCCATAAACAGCCTGTCCCACTTAAGGGATGTTACAGTAATCTATGTGGTGATCCAGGCATGAGTTACCATTGCCAGGAATCACAATAAAGGTGTCAACAAAACAATCTGTTTCTAACACCAAAGCGGTTTGACAGATTTTGAACCTAAAATAACAAATACTATAAATGTAATTGTTTGTCAATCTTAAGAAAAAAGATAAGAATGAACTATAGTTTATCAAAACTTAGCTTTGAATTCAATTTTGACTTTTATGCAGGAGTCAAAATGTTGGTATTGTCATTCACAAATAAACCTCATTTTAATCCTCATTTGCTTTCCACGTGTAACTCAAGAGATTGGAAAGCAGTTATTATGAGTTCACCAGCTGTTTTAAATTTAAATTTACTATGGAATATATTCATGCAATTTCATGCAAATCTCACCCCAACTCCAAATTAAAAAATATAGACTTAGATCATTATAACACAGCAATCAAAATGCTAAACACTGTGCAGGATTATGCAAAAATATGCATAATTGGACTTTTTTTTAAAAAAAAGATGGCTATGTCAGAATAGCATCTTGAATCCTTAGGAAACTGATTAAAATTCCCTGATTGACAGCTAGTAATTCTGCCATGACTTTATAAGCAAGGTGTCAGCTTTCCAAATAACATCCAAGCAATACTAGGTTTTCCTACAGTTCTCCACCCAGGTTAAGGTTCATCCCTTGTCCCCAAACCCACAAGTTCATCACATGGACCACTCCAGTTCTTTCAACATCAATGATCCTCCCCTGTACTTCCGGCTGGTGCGGAACAAAGGATGACCTTCAATCTTCTGGAAATAATTTGTTGTGGCTAGTATCTTTCCCTTTCATGCAACCACTCCTCAATTCCCACAGTGCTATTCTACTCGTGGCAGGCCAAGTCTCTAACTCAAAATGATGACTTCGGTGTGACACAAGGTACGTTTTATACTCACAAGTAAGTCTCTAGAAAATCAACTCTCTGCAGATAAGAAATTATTTTTCATTTTAATAGGAACACTTAAGTCTACATCCTGTTTGTTAAGTTTTATTTATTTTTATTTTGCCTTTATTATTTTTACAAATAACTCAAGGCAGAAAATATATCTAACACCCTTTTCTCTTCCTATTTTCCCCACAATAACAAAAGTTCAAAAGTCGCCCAGATGGCTTTCATAGCTATGACAGATCTTGAATTCACAGTCTCCAGCCTGTTGACCTGGTCACTATTAGACCAAATTGGTTCTCAGACAAAAAGAAACACTCGGTCTTAACAGCAAATGGATGGCAAGTAATTCTCCTCCTCTCCTTATATTGATATTTATTTATTCCTTTATTCATTTAGTCAAGCATGTATAAGATTACAGACAAATTATGAATATATACTATGAATATATATTAATATGAATATATAAGAAGTACAAGCATGGTTATGAATACATGAGATGGTTATGAATACATGGGGATATTAGGACAGGGACAATAGGCACACTTGTGTGCTTATGCATGCCCCTTACAGACTTCTAAGGAATGGGTTAAGGTCAACGGTAAACAGTCTATGATTACAGTTTTGGGGGTTTGGGAAAGAAACTACAGAGTCAGGTAATCTATTTCAGGCATTGACCATTCTGTTGCTGAATTCAATTTTTTTGCAATTAGGTTTAGAGCGGTTTACCTAAGTTTGTATCTGCTGAGAGCTCGTGTATTGTTGCGGTTGAAACTGAAGTAGTCATTGACAGGTAGGACATTGTGGTATATAATTTTGTGTTCTACACTTAGGTCAGATCAAAGACAGTGGAGTTCTAAATTTTCTAGGCCCAAAATTTCAAGTCCGATGGCATAAGGTATTCTATTTCGAACAGAGAAGGGTAGTACTCATCTTGTGAAATATCTCTGGGCATTCTCAATTGTATTAATGTCCGATATGTAGTGTGGATTCCAGACAGATGAGCTGTATTCAAGTATTGGTCTAGCAAATGTTTTATATGCTCTGGTTAGAAATACAATATTACTAGAGAAGAAATTACGCAAGATTAGATAAACCACTCTTAAAGCCTTCTAAGAAATGCCGTTGCACTGGGCTTTGGCACTTAAATCAGTATAGATGAGTAATCCAAGGGTGTATGTAATTGCAAATTGTAATGGCAGATTGAAGCACCGGTTAACCATGCTAAGTATTCAGGATTTAAGTCTGAGCTCCATAGTCCTTCTTTGTACTTGATGGCAGAAGACTGGTAAATTCCAGGGCTCTAGATCAGAATAGAAATTAGCACAATGGCAAACTATTTCCATACCATTAGTAAAAAAAGTTGTGTGGATGCGTCTATAGAATTATCAGAAATCCAGCTGAGTTGAAAGGCATCTTTATCAGGCCAAGAAAGACTGAAATTAGAACACTGGGCTAAATAATTGCGGGAAAGGAATTACAGCATCAGAGTAGATGGCATTATGGGAAAATAAATAACTTTGAACAGCAATGGTTATATGGTAGAAAACAAGGCACTTCAGGACTTCTGAGACTATACCATGGGAGATTTCATGTAATAGGTAGCATGGTAGTCACATCAGGAGAAAGACATTCATTACCAGCAGGTAAACTAGTGAAGTTGTTCCTGTCATTTTATGTAGCCTCAAGGTACCAGCTTTCCTTTGTATTTTTGTGTCAGGCAGGTGGTTTTAAATAAAGCTCTTGGCTCCAGCTATTCACCATTTTTATTTTCTGAAAATGAACTTGGGGCCTATCTGGGTCTCAGCAACATTTCAAGAAATAATGCTGCACATAAAGTAATGCTTTGCAATTTCAGTCATCATAGATAAAGTCTTTATTGATGACTGTAATTTCATAATCGTCCATACTAAAAAATGCTCTTTGTTATTCATTTGCTTTAAGAATCTTTTAAAAAGTTGCAGAAAATTTTACACTCATATTTTGCTAACAAACTTTACATTGCCATCCATTCTCCACTCTGGCAAGATAAAGTGAACGAAGTAGGCATTTTTCCTAATCTAATGCAGCAGCATTTAGCATGTAAATTTGGGTAAATTATTGCATCACTTCATCTGCATTTCCTGCATTGGATGAAGAAAATACATCTTTCTCTTTCTGTCCTGGGCACTTTTTACGGAGGCACAATTGAGAAGCATTTTACCAAATTGCATTATTGTTTGGTCTGGTGGCAGCAGTGCCTCAGACAGAAAGTCCATACAGAGAGTGGTAAGGACCCCCAAGAAGATCACGGGAAGCTTGCTTCCTGTTATTCAGGATACTGCTTATAAGCGCTATGTGCTAGAGCTCACAGTATTGTTATAGTCCCCCACACCTACTTCACAGTCTGTTTCTGTTGCTTCCTCTGGGAGGAGGTTTCAGAGTATTTCTAGCAGGACTACCAGATTCTTTAACAGCTTTGTTCCCTTTGCCATCTGCCTGGTAAATTCACAGGATTCGTTTTTCTCACCATATACATGTATACATCCGAATTAGACTATGTTGTTTCTGTATAATACATATGGGTATATGCATAATTTTATATTTATTTATTCTATCATGGTTATGTTGTGTATATTGGAAATGATGACCTTTTGAGAGCTTGAGATTTTATTTCATTTCAATATATGCCGATTGGTGTACATTGCAAGTGACAAAGTTTTATAAAGTTAAAAAAGTTTAAGTACTGTGTGATAGTTTATTGACTGGTTGAGGCTTGTGATAATATGCCAACTGTTCAATAAGATATTGAATAGATATAAATAGAAATAAATGATCCTATTTGACTTGGGCTGTTGACTGTTAACTTACCACAGAACGCACCACAAATCAACAGCTTAAAAATATATGGACAATTATGACATTGTAATCATCAATAGAAACTTTATCTTGCATTAAAACATTTACTCATTGTTGATACAGCTTTTCATAGAATTAGAAAAATATTCAATTCATGTAATTCAAGTAGGTTTCTATCAATGCAATTATTATTATTATTATTATTATTATTATTATTATTATTATTATTTATTGGATGAATTTCTGAATGAAACCTAAGTTGTTCAGAGTGTTAAACTGAATCATGTGTCATTGAATCAACTTGAACATTTCAGATAAGATTTAAAGTGCTTTCATGTTCACATATCCTTTTAATTCAAAAATCAATATCAATTGATTTCATTTCAAATTCTGAATTAAATAAAAATAGCTTTTCCAATTGATTCAGGAATTTGAATTGAAACTAGACTTATTCCCTTATTCTCATATACCCTTACCTTATGAAGCTTACTTCATAGAATCTGAGGATCCCTTTATGTTTCCTTCCTGCATTGCATAGCATTAGCTGCGATCACCTGGATGGATTACCCGAGATCACATTCTGACAACTTGATTATATATGCCATAATAGCTTATATATGCCATAATATGCTTTCCAAGTATAATGCCAGGAAGAAGCCATGATGTGGCTTCCTTCCAGTAATATTGATTAATGGGCAATATGAATCATAGCTAATCCATAGAAGCTCACATTCAAGTATCTAGATCCAGAAATAAATTATTCCCTTTCCCCCCCCTCTGATGAAATTTGTCCTCTGATGCTTTTTTTTAAAAGGGGGGCAAAGTCCCACTGGCACCAAGTTACATTTTCAATACTAAATATATATATACATATACATATACATATACATATACATATACATATACATATACATATACATATACATATACATATACATATACATATACATATACATACATACATACATACATACATATATATATATATATATATATACAGTGATCCCCCGAGTTTCGCGATCCCGATCATTGCGAATCGCTATATCGCGATTTTTCCACCCGATGACGTCACTCCCTTCCTTTCTCATCTTTCTTTCTCTCTCTCTTTCTCTATCTTGCTTCTTCCTCTCTCACACTCTCTTCCTCCCTCTCTCATCTCTTTCTTTCCTTCTCTCTCTTTCTCTATCTCTCCCCCTCTTGCTCTCGAGTGGCGGGCGGCACCCAGGGAAGGTTCCTTCGGCCGCCCACCAGCTGATCTGCTCGGCAGCGCGGCAGCAGCGAGGAGCCGAAGATGGGGTTTCCCCGTTGCCTGGGCAACGGGGAAACCCCATCTTCGGCTCCTCGCTGCTGCCGCGCTGCAAGCGAGCGGCAAGCGAGTGGCAAGTGAGCAGCCGGGCGGGTGGGCGAACGGGCAAGCGGCAAGCGATCTTGGGGTTTCCCCTTTGCCTGGGCAACGGGGAAACCCCATCTTCGGCTCCTCGCTGCTGCCACGCTGCAAGCGAGCAGCAAGCGAGCGGCAAGTGAGCAGCCGGGCGGGCGGGCGAACGGGCAAGCGGCAAGCGATCTTGGGGTTTCCCCTTTGCCTGGGCGGCAGGAAGACCCAGGGAAGGTTCCTTCGGCCGCCCAACAGCTGATCTGCTCCGCACCGCGGCAGCAGCGAGGAGCCTGGGCAACGGGGAAACCCCATCTTCGGCTCCTCGCTGCTGCCGCGCTGCGGAGCAGATCAGCTGTTGGGCGTCCGAAGGGGTCTTCCCTGCCGCCCACACGCAAACTCCACCATCTGCGCATGTGCGGCCATGGAAAAAGGGGCGCGCATGCGCAGATGGTGTTTTTACTTCCGCGCCGCTACATCGCGAGAAATCGATTATTGCGAGGGGTCTTGGAACGGAACCCTCACGATAATCGGGGATCACTGTATATTAATATAGGTTTCACCTTTTTACAAAACATAAAGATAAAAAGTAACTAAAACTAATAGTCAAAGAGAAAAAATAGAAAAGAAAGAGATAAGAGAATTGGGGGGGAGAAACAAAATTTATAAAAAGAAACAAAAACATAAAAGAAAAATGTAATTTCTGACTTTCTTTACAGAAGATATAGGAAAACATAAATTCAACTCTCCCTTTAGCAATGAACTACAGCTTCCATTTTCTAGATAATCAATACATTTTACTAATATTTTCAAGGAAATGTATTATCAAAACTCTAAAAAGGAGAATGGAGAAACCCCTCATTTTCTCTTTAACATATTTCTGCAATTTACTATTTTCAATTTTAAAAATGTATGCTTTGCTTTGGCTGTAAAATATGCCACAATAGCATATAAACATTTATGATATTTTAATTTCACATGAAAAACCTTTATTCAAGCATAAAAAACTATAGGATCCAGTTTCTGATGGACCTATATCTTCATATGCAGAAAATGTATTTATTCTTATCTCTGCTTAAAATCATGCCAATTAACATATCTTTAAGAAAGACTACCTACTCTTTAGTGTCATCAATGACAGTATGAATGCACATGCATGAATGTGTTTTTATGTGCCATCAACCTGATTTGATGTCTAGAATAAATCCTCCAGGAATTAGCACATGGGCCATGAATTTCAAAATTGAAATACCATCTCTGGGGAAAATTGAATTAGATAAATAGACTGCTGAAAAGATTTTTGGACAATTAGCAAGTTGTATCCTTTACTCATTTTTCTTTAAATCAAAAGTAGGTTAGGCATTTATCTCAAAAATCTTAGGCAGTCAAATAGGTATGATTCAACAATGGCTGGATAGATCTTGTTATTGAATTACAACACTAATTAGTATTTTCTCATGATCTTCAGTGATTCTTTATGAATTTTGATTCATTTATATGTAATATGGCAATTCAGAAATAGCACCTACAGAGAGCCATAATCTGTAAAATACATCTTAGTGTATAAATTGAGAGATGAGGGAAGATGTTATGAAATAGCTGCAAGAAGATTGGAATAAGGTTGAGAACATTACTATATTATATTACTAAGATATCTGCTATGAATAACAAAATCCAGGCTGCATAGGAACCACAGAACACCAATAATGGGAAACAGATTTGCATGTAGATGGAATGGGAGTCAGACAGAATGAACTACCAGATACCATCCTAAAATTAATGTAAGAAACTGGTGTTACTTAAAATAGACAAAGGAGAATTTATTCTCATAACAAAATTGCATAGCTCTCCTTATTTTAATACTACTAATATTATTATTCTGGTTCAGGATAATATGAACCACTTTACCATGATTTGGGGGTATTCTTTGGCAGTGGTTTCTGAATTGGGAGTGCTAGGTGATTACTGCCAATCACTTGTTGTCCCTCTTTTCTCCTATGCTTTTCAATCTGTACATCAAATAATTGAAGAAAGTCATGTAGAACTTTGGAGTTGAGCTATGTAAACATGTTGATAGTATTCAGTCCTACTAATAACATAATGACTCAGCTGAGAAATTAACTTAAATGGACTGAATAAGAAATTAAATTAATTTTGACAAAGGAAAATCTAATCTATGTGATTGAGATAAAGCTTGGTCTGGACTCCCCAGGAGCACTTTCATATTTTGGGAGCAGGATCCCAACTATTGCTAGACTTGCAAGCATTTGCACAATTACAGGTAGCAATCTGCATACCCTGATTGCATGACAACTTACTTTAACTGTTCGGATGTACTGTATTTGAGAATATTCTTGAAACAGTTCCAGGATCTGCAAGGAGAATCCTGACTGGAAATATCTGCATTGTTGTACAGCTCTTAAAAACCATATTCTGAGTTTACAGTGTTCCCTCGATTTTCGCAGGGGATGCGTTCCGAGACCACCCGCGAAAGTCGAATTTCCACAAAGTAGAGATGCAGAAGTAAATATACTATTTTTGGCTATGAACAGTATCACAAGCCATCCCTTAACACTTTAAATCCCTAAATTGCAATTTCCCATCCCCTTAGCGACCATTTAGATTATTACTCACCAGAGTTATTTATTAAAGTTTATTTTAAAAAAATATTTATTAAAGGCAGACAAAAGTTTGGCGATGACATATGACGTCATCGGGCAGGAAAAATCGTGGTATAGGGGGGAAAACCACAAAGTCTTTTTTAATTAATATTTTTGAAAAACCGTGGTATAGACTTTTCGCGAAGTTCGAACCCGCGAAAATCGAGGGAACACTGTATTCTTAATTAAAATTGGACATACATGTCTTCTTAATATATAATGTTAATTTTGCCGTTGTATATATTTTCTAAGTATGGTTTCTCAGTCTGATATATTTCAGTCTGATATATTTTGCTCAGTCAGCAAAATATTTTTTCCCCTATTTTGGGACAAATTTGTCCTTATTTGTATATCAGTGTATCAGAACATATTTTAGTAAGTTGTGATATTTAAAAATTTACTTATTCTAGAAAGGCTCCTAGTAGAAGGAAGTGATGTTTCCATTCAAACTTTATTTTTACTTTTTCTGATCAATGCTGTCAATTTCTTCTGAGTACTTTTTGAATCTTTTTACATGACCATCACATATGATAAATGTTCCTTAAGCATTTCCAATATTTACAGTATTATTTTATTACTTATTTAATTTTGAAATTATGGATAGAAGTACATACTATCTTAAAACATGTGCCAGTTTTCAGCTTGGGGCAATACTTGGAATTAATTGTATTGGCTGTATTTTGTTTTTTACAGCAGAGGAAGGAAGGGAGGGAGGGAGGTTTTTTTTGAAATATATATTATTTTTCAAATTCATTTCTCATAAATGAATAGGATACTTTTGTATAGATTTTACCTAGAAGACAGTTGCTAATGGGTTCCATTCAAACCTGTTTGTTTATACCACAATAGAGCCAATTTTTATAAATCCTGTAAATTGTTCCAACCATAGTTCCCTCTAAGCTGAGCAGTGAGCAATCATCATCAACTCAGAGTTTTCCAAACCTGCCCAGAAGCCGAGAGGGAAAGAGTGAGAGGGAAGGGGAGAGAGAGAGAGAGGAAGAGAGGAAGAGAGAGAAACAGATAGAAAAAAGAGAGGAAGGAAAAGAGAAAGAAAAGAATGGGAGTAAGGAAGAGAGAAAGAAAATCAAAATCTAGTTTGAAACTAGCTCAACTATTTAAGTGGCATTTTGATATTGATAGAGTTGCCCTATTATGAGCTCACTGTTATAGACACACAGTACAGTATTTTATTTTGAAATTCTCTGAGGCAAAACAGGGTGGGTTTTTTATTTGTTTGTTTGTTTATTTATTATTTCTGTGCCGCCCAGTCCCAAAGGGACTGCCGCTCAGACACTATACTTTTCCGCCCACCCCCCAAAAAATTAGAGGGAACACTGGTTCCAACAGAAAGTTCCGATATGCCTATCCTTTCTTCTTACCTGAAGACCTAGAATTAATTTTTGATAACCACATTAAAAACAGATGACAAGAGAAGTCATAGACAAGTTATTGAGGAACTATATTAGCCAATATAGAAATGAGAAAATGAATGGGAAAAGCAAATGATTGTTCAGTCTGAGGTAACACAAGGCAGATTTCTATGTTGCTAAAGATGAATACAACAATGTATTCCTATATTGCATTTTTTCCCAAATGTAACCTTTATTTGTTTTGCCACTGGAAGCTTGTTTTGTCATTAAATGTGCAAAGTGTCTTTATTTTGGTGTGCCATTAATGCAGAACCATTGATTCAGCCACCGAATTCTTTCTCTTCACTTTTAATACATAACATCATTGTCTTTCACAGATTTGAGGTGCTGTCAAGTTAACTATGATAAGTATCAAGACTGTAAGGCTTGCTAGGAAGTTTGCTGCATATCTAAGAAAATACTTTTGCACGTAAGAAATAGAGCCTTTTAGTAGAATGTTCTTTCTATCCCACTGATTGAACTTATGTTTTGGTGTCATAATATTAGAAGAGATACAGTATATGCTCTCAACAGAAGTATCTTCTATTTCTAAATAATAAAGTGGTAATAGGCTACAGTCCTTAAGACAATTATTCTATTGTCACTGTGATTCCAATTTAGGTTTTTGAGACATCTATATCTGTAAATTTTCAAGAGTAAGTCAGGGTCACTTTAGTAGCAAAGTACCAATAAATGTTAATTGCAGGTGACTTCTTGAAAACAATTGCCTCTTGAAAAATAAAGAAGACAGATGGAAGAAGGTTTTCTAAATGAAGATGCAAAATACTAAAGAAGTTTTGCTCTTAAATCTTTTGCTTCCTAAGTACTGCATTATATCAACCTTTCTCAACTTGCTGCACTCTAAGTAATCCAGACATTTATTTTCCAGAATGTCCTTCTAATGGCATGTTGACTGAATTCTGGGTTAGCCAGATAGTTGATTTAATTGTGGGTCACTTTTATTATTTGCTTTTCTCCTCCTGCTCCAGCACAAATGAAAAGAGCTCCAAAGTTTTAATGTAGTAAAGAGATAATGCTCTCTTTATCATTGTCAGAGAGGAAAAGCCATATGTCTTTCCTTTTCTTTCATGAAAAGTTTATTCTATTTATACAATCACAAAGTGATTGCCCTTATGAACTGGTTTAAGGTTCTTTTGTGTTGCACACAGGGGTGGGCAGCAGGCAGGACGGGGTGGAACACAGTTCCATTGGCGGAAATGAAGATGTGTGCACAGCTCCAGCTGATCAACGGATGTCACTTCCTGGATTACTGGTCTCGGCTCGGCTCTCCTTTTTTCCCCTGCTGCTGCATCTGTGCTCCTTGCTTTTTTCCTCTTTCCTCCTTCCTGGCCTCGGACGAGTTTCCCTCTCTTTTGCCCGGCTCCCCTCCAGCCTCACACGGCCATCTCCTGCCTGAGGTGCAAGCAGAAGGTGTGGGTGGAAGTGGTGCTGGCAGCATTTATGCTTCTGGCAGCACCCGTTCACCTAGCTACCCAGCCCAGGAAGGAGAGCATGGGAAACGCAAAGCAAATTGTCACCCCAGCGAGCGACACTGGTAAGGTTGTAAGTCAAGGACCTAACAGTTCACTTGAACAATGATGATCATTTAAGCCACTCCCACCTGATCACATGAACGGTAAGCCACTCCTACCCAGTCACATGACCATTAAGCCACATCCACAAAATAAGCCACACCCACAGTGTAGCAGTAAAACTTTTGGCTGCCCATTACTGGTTGCAAACCATAAACTACCGGATGCTTTATTCCATGATTTCATGGATATTTTTCTCTAGAACAATTATCTGCCACCATACTTAATTAATGCAGAGATTTAGCAATTATGAATAGAAACTCAATCTTACAATTAATTATGTTACCCAGAGGTGACAAAAACAGAATACTAAAAATGAGCATTATTTTAACAAAGTTATTCTTAATCTATAAACTTGTATTAGAAATGGAAACTTCTAGAAAATGAACTGAAAATTATGGATGAAATATTTTTTTCTTTTTATTTTTTTCCTTCCGAGCCTGAGAAAATTATACAAAAGAACTTGGAAAAATACTTTTTTTGACAGAAATTCTTAAATTTCTATTCCAAATGTTCACATTCTTCATTATTGTGTATTTCGAAGTTTTCTGAAGTTTGCACAACATTTTGGTGTGTGTCTTTGCCTTCAGGTGGACCAATCCCTGCAGTTTTCTTGGCAAGGTTTTTCAAAAGTGGTTTGCCATTGCCTGCTTCCTAGGGCTGATAGGGAATGACTGGACCAATGTCTGGCTTCTTGGTTAAAATGGGATTGGAACTCAGAGTCTCACAATTTCTAGCATGATGCATCATCTCTTGCATAACATTACTTGATCTGAAAACAAATGGCTTGATGAGTATGTAATAATGTATAATAGCTTTTGCCTCTATATTTAAAATGGTATTGTCCACCAAGATTAAGAAATGCTTTCATATCCTGGATATGACACTGTACCAAGCCTAAAACATTTATTTTATTATCTACAAATTTAGAGTATAGGCCGCTCTTTGCCTAAGTGAATGGCCCTCCAGTATGGGAGCCCTGCCCTCCATATTTCAAAGACAGTACAAGACAAATCAGTTTGACTTCTCAACTAGCTACTCCATCTGAAACTAAAATACCATCAGAGGTTACAAGGGCAACACTGCTGCTGTGGAGAAGGAAGCCTCGGGTATATCATATTAGTACCACAAGTGGATTATGAAGAAATAAAAGCTGTCAGGAAGAAATCTCATGTGCATAGCCTGAATGTCACAACCGGGGCTATGAAGACAAAGGTTTATCACGTTGCTTAGATAATGGTTTGCTAATTAGAGCTTAATTCTCATCAGAGTAGCCTATTGTCCTGGTCCTAAAGACCATATGCCATTATTAATAAAGCTTAATTAATAAATGAAGAAAATATCTCCCCTCTGCTCGGTGTGTGTTGTGTTGTGTTGTGTATTAAGTGCATCTTCAAGGCTTTTCAATTATACCTCTATCCATTTAGCATCCAGAGCCTTATGCATGAATTGCATAATCTTTGTATCACAATTTTTTTCTTTTTTATTGTTTTAAATCTAAGTGCATGCAACAATTAGCTAAACATTGTTTTTGTACAATGGAACTTCCTAGTATGTTAAAGATAGTAATCAACAATACCGGATGTATAGAATGATGCATTGCTCAGTGGTTCTTTCAAAACTAATGAATATAGTTTGTCTTTAGAAGGAGTTCTGTATGCTCAATAAATCTATATCAAATTCTTGAAAAATCATCTTTGGCTATTCTCTTTCTCCTTCTCCCTCTTCCACTCCCTCCTCTTTCTACCTCTCCCCCTTATCCTCTCTTCCTGTCTCTTTCTCTCTATATATCTCTCCCTGTCTCACATTTTGCTGTTGTTCCCACCTCTCCTTCTCTCTCATTTTGTTGTTGTTACTTTAGGACAACCTGTCTTTTAGAGTATTTTCCAACACCACTGAATTCAAGCTGGCCTTGAAAGATTATTCCCTGTCTTCTATAAGCTACCTCCTGATGAAAGGTATTGTTAAATTTAATGGATAATGTATCTCCCAGCTACCATCTAATGGCGAACCACATTTTTTCAACTCAGATCTGGTAGCCTAGAGGTAGGCAAATTTGGCTCTTCAATGACATATGGACTTCAACTCCCAGAATTCCTGAGTTAGCATGATTGGGTCAGAAATTCTGGGAGTTGAAGTCCACAAGTCATAGAAGAGACAACTTTGCTTACCCCTGTGGTAGTCCAATCCAGTATAGAAATGGTAGCCTCAGATCTGGTAGCCTAGAAATGGTAGGTCCAATCTAGAAAACCAATCTGAAATTTTCTGTCTGAAAAGCATGTACAAGAAGTATATCATCTCAGATGTAAGCAGCTCAATAATATAACATAAAAGCAGGTATTAAATGGGGGACAGCAGGTATTAAATGGGGGACATGATCGAAACATTTAAATATGTTAAAGGGTTAAATAGGGTTCAGGAGGGAAGTGTTTTTAATAGGAAAGTAAACACAAGAACAAGGGGACACAATCTGAAGTTAGTTGGGGGAAAGATCAAAGGCAACATGAGAAAATATTATTTTACTGAAAGAGTAGTAGATCCTTGGAACAAACTTTCAGCAGACGTGGCTGGTAAATCCACAGTAACCGAATTTAAACATGCCTGGGATAAACATATATCCATTGTAAGATAAAATACAGGAAATAGTATAAGGGCAGACTAGATGGACCATGAGGTCTTTTTCTGCCATCAGACTTCTATGTTTCTATGTTTCTATGTTTTTAAAACTTCAATTCCAGAGACAGAGCAATTATTTCTTAGATAAATGGTCAAAGCAATGGAAACTGCAGTTTAATGTTTCCAAATGTAAAATAATGCACTTGGGGAAAAGGAATCCTCAATCTGAGTATTGTTTTGGCAGTTCTGTGTTAGGAAAAACTTCAGAAGAAAAGGATTTAGGGGTAGTGATTTCTGACAGTCTCAAAATGGGTGAACAGTGCAGTCAGGCGGTAGGGAAAGCAAGTAGGATGCTTGGCTGCATAGCTAGAGGTATAACAAGCAGGAAGAGGGAGATTATGATCCCGCTATATAGAGTGCTGGTGAGACCACATTTGGAATACTGTGTTCAATTCTGGAGACTTCACCTACAAAAAGATATTGACAAAACTGAACGGGTCCAAAGACAAGCTACAAGAATGGTGGAAGGTCTTAAGTATAAAACGTACTGTATCAGGAAAGACTTAATGAACTCAATCTGTATTGTCTGGAGGACAGAAGGAAAAGGGGGGGGATATGATCGAAACATTTAAATATGTTAAAGGGTTAAATAAGGTCCAGGAGGGAAGTGTTTTTAATAGGAAAGTGAACACAAGAACAAGGGGACACAGTTAGTTGGGGGAAAGATCAAAAGCAACATGAGAAAATATTATTTTACTGAAAGAGTAGTAGATCCTTGGAACAAACTTCCAGCAGACGTGGTAGATAAATCCACAGTAACTGAATTTAAACATGCCTAGGATAAACATATATCCATCCTAAGATAAAATACAGAAAATAGTATGAGGGCAGACTAGATGGACCATGAGGTCTTTTTCTGCCGTCAGACTTCTATGTTTCCATGTTTCTTGCTTCCTCACTTCTTAGAAGCATTACGATTTCCTCAGTCTTTCATAATCTCCTCTGTCATTCCTGCTCTCAATTGTTTTGGAATTCCACTCCAATGGCTCCAGCTAATATGGCAAATAATAGAAAATGTAGTCTAAAATATCAAGAAGACTTCAGGGTATGTGTTCCTCCCTTAACCCTTGTTTTGGAAGTAAATTAAAACTTAATTAATAGAAACTAGTTAAGATATATAAGATACAGTATATAAGAACTAGTTATATAGGATAATTAGAGCCAATTTCGTCTAATGGTTAAGGCACCATGTTAGGAGACTCTGAGTTCAGGTTCTGCCTTACCATGAAAGCAAGTTGAGTGATTTTAAGACAATTACACACTCTCCATCCAATCCACCTCACAGGATTGTTGTTGTGGGGAAAATAGGAGGGGGGAAAGGTTGAATATATTGGCCACTTTAGATTATTTGTAAAAATAAAGGTGGGATGTAAATAAAAATAAATTATATATTATCGGCACTTATTATTTACTGCCAACTAAAAAACCCCATCAATTATTGGTTATAAATAATTAGCATTACAATTGTACTGAATATATTGATAACAGATAGGACTTTATACTATATTATATACTATACGATTTAATGCAGCAGTATTTCTCAACCTTGGCAAATTCAAAATGTATGAACTTCAACTTCCAGAATTTTCCAAGTAACTGGTTTGTGTATTCTGGAAGTTGAAGTCCACACGTTTTAAAGTTGCCAAGGGTGAGTAATATTGCTATATATATATATAGCTCTTGCTTAATAATATTAATTTCCCCCTCTAATAATTACTTACTAATTTGAGAAATTGACATTTTACATCTGCTGATAACAATCACTGTTGAAAACAAAGGAATTAATCTGAGCTGCAAATGCATCTGAAAAGTTTTGGAAATTAATTCTTATTTGGATGGCAATATTTACTTGAGAATTTAACTGTTTGTTCAGAATGTTGAAAAGGCTTATCTCTCTTTGCTTATTATTCCTACTCCCATAGTCTTTTCTCCATCCCCATCCACCCCCCTTTCCCCCCCCTTTCTGTCTTTCTCAATGCAGCAACGCTATTGCTTGTTCTGGAAGGAAAAAGTGGAAGTTGTTCATATTTGCTTGTGTATTTTTTGTGTGTGACACTCATTTATATATTTGAGAACAGAATGGATGGCCCATGAAAATAGAATACCACTGAATCTTGTAAAAAGTGTGCTATTTCATAGGATTCATTTTACTTAATAGTAATTAATTCAATTAATGAGGGACTTGAGAGAGATTGATGATAGGTGCACCATTGTAGACCTGAAAGAGGCTAGAGACATATCATCAGAGAAAATTTATATATGCAATCGCTAAGAGTTGACAACAACTAGATGGTATATAATTGATCCATCAATCAATTTTAGGCTCTCTTTTTGGTAGAGAGACACACACACACAAGCATCCAAACTCACAAATGCACATATCAATTTCTGAGTTGAATTTTAAAAAACCGTAGAACATTGCATCTATCATAACATTATGTCTGTTTATGTATCCAATAGTTTCCTAAATATCTGTATACACAGCAAAAAAAAAATTTAATCTCAATTTCAGTGTAATACTCCTGGTGTTTATGTATGTGTGTTTCTATGTATACTTGAGTTTTATTTTGTTGTTTATAACAGCGGAACAATACATGCAAATTCTGGTTAACACAACTTAAAAAGGACATTATAAAGCTAGAGAGATGAAGTTCTCCTCTTGGTAGGAGACATTACGAAACCAACAAAATAAAATATTTATAGTTCAGGATTGAACTGCGGGATTCTTGTTGCTCTATGGCTTGGTGATTTTCTTGTAGATGTTTCATTACCAAGCTAGTTAACATCATCTGATGATGTTACCAAGTTTGGTAATGAAATGTTGCAAGAAAACCAATAAGACCAGAGAGCAACAAGGATCTCACATAGTAATTGGAGCCCCCTTGCATGGAATTAAGGTATTGGAAGGCATGACAAAAATATCAAAAATCAAGATAGACAACTTGAGTAGTGAGTGTCATTTCACAAAATGAAATTATAAAATTATTTAACAAAAGCAAGGAGATTCATGTAGAAAAGGGAGATTCATGTAGATTCATGATATCTGCATTGAACAGGAATATTTTTATGAGATGCATTACCTTCACTCATGTATAAACATAACTGAGCTAACAATCTTTGATCAGAAAAGATTTGGGGGCGATTGCTGAATCCACGTTTATTGCAAGGATAAGTGGATATTTTAATCTTCAATACTGTATTTAAAGCTAATTGACTTTGAAATGAAAAACTATGTCATGTTGGACAGTTGGACATTTGCTATCTTCTTTCTTCCAGATATTTTCCTTTGTGGCAGTTCTCCAATGATGGGACAGTTCTTTGGAATAATCAGGTTCTACTGGCACCCACTTATAACAATCTATAAGAGTCATTGTTTGTGTTTATGCTTGTGAATAAAGGTTCTCTTTATTTAAAACATGAATTTCAAACACACTTTTCCTTATAGGGTCCTTGGTATTCGCTGAGTTTGATAGTTTGCTTGCACACATTTTATTTCTAAAATTAAAGAACTCCACAGTTCAATCCTCAGACTCATATATTCTATTCTATGGAAAGCTTTTCATTCAAACATAGAAAACTAATTTATATTGTATGCACTGACAGCACTGTCGAATATTTCTAAAAGTTTGAAACAGCCAGTGGGAAATTATACAAATATACATTTTATAATATCGACAAACAACCCAGGACTTACTGTTTTAAATAAGTTAAATTCAAATTATTGGGATAATTTGCTACAATGTTCTATCCAAACGTATCTGCATTAAAGAGTCATTTTAGGATACTAAGATATATAATCTTTATGTCACATTTAGTGCTAATAAGAATTAGCATCACTAAATAGAATTAGTGTTCTCCTCATATGGTTGAATAAAGTAACATTAATAAAAGATACAGTGTTTATTCTTTAATTTGCTAAAATGCTACTTGGTCTATACAGCTTTTAAATAAATGTGGAAGATCCTGCTAATCTGTTAATAGTTGACCTCAGAAGGTCACCTGTATTTAATTTTCTTTTTCTCTTCTCTCTTCCATATGCCTGAGAGGAAAATTAATATATTATGCACAGCAACAAATACAGTGGTTGAAAGGACAAGGGCAAGCATTCCAAGGTTAAAGATGGGATTTCCAAAAGCCCTATTATTCAACACCTTGGATAGCTCCCAGTTAAATATTCTAATATTTCTCCCCTCTGACAGACCTTAATGCAAACTAATACTACTGTGTCTTAAAAAATATTACTCTCTGGTTTGCAAGCAGTAGATAAATTAATAAGGATAAAATCTATTTTATCCAAAAAAAAATTATTCAAAATCCCAGTTGCCCTCAATCCATGCTCTTCGCCTTCCCTGCAAAATCCTAATTTTCTATCAAGCTGATAATAGCCTGTATTCAATGTATTGAGGAAGACAGCTAAACATGCATGTATTATCATACAAAAGCTATTTTATGCACAGATCAGCATATGCTATTCAATGGTGCATGATTCAACCAAGACTGTCTTTCCAAATTTCTCACAAAGCAGTGGGACTCAGGCATAGAGCTTTCATTTTTCAGGGCAAAAACAGCATTTCAGAGCAAAAACAGCATTTCTAAACTAAATAAAAATAAAATCTTAATCTGATTTCATGGGATATATCTGGTTTACTAATATTGATGCCTTCTTTTGCCGTGTATTAGAAAAGCAGGTTCAAAGATGCATGAAGAATTTGGAGATACGTTGTTTAAATATTACATTTATTAGATGACCATAGCCTCTTGATGTGCCTGATAGCCCCAATTCATTTAAACCCTGGATCCCTAGATTGATGCCTACAACTACTGACATTTTCTTTGGTGCCCACCTGATCTACTGATCTAACTTCTTTTAATTAAAAATAAGAAGCTAGCATATCAAAGAGCAAAATATTCTTCTCAAGAATAGCACCTTTTTATCTCCAACAATACTTTTCAGTCCAAGAGGCATTCTTAAAAAATGTAGTTGATAGCTAGAGACGAAAATTTCGGAAGAGTGTTCACCTTTCCAGAAAACAGAGAATGCTATACAACATTTTGAAAAAAAGGTTATGATAAATTATCTTACCACCTTTACCTCATGGTAATTTTTTTTAAAAAATAGTTATCTGTAGCATAACAGCCATTTTATTACAATGTGCCAAATATGTTCCGTATCTACCAACTAATACTGGTTAGAGATTCATATCTTTCAGACACCCCTATATATGTGGAGCATAATTTTATGTGTAAAATTGTACTCTATAAAACATAGAATACTACATGTGCTTTCCTATATATGTGGAATTGCATTATTTATACAATTTTAACTGTTGCACTCTATCCCACTCTTGCTTTTTCTTAAGCAGCCCAGAGAACCTATGTTGATACAGAGAAATGAATGACTAAATATATAAAATAAGCAGTTAATGTTCTAGGTGTTTATCCATGCAAAACACTTTTCAGATATTATGTTTAACATTTGTATTTGGTGTATACAGATCAACCCCTATCCAAACAAAATGATTAATTTAATTCAAATAACCAGTCTAATTATTTCAATCTATTTGGGGAAACGGGAGTCAATTCCATTTGATTTTCTGAATTGATTAGGGGAGAAATGACTTAAATGGTTTTGAATCAATCTCTAATGCAAATGTAAAATGCACCAATTTCTAATGCAAACATTAAGTGGCTTCTCCCTCAATTTTCTGTGCTTAGAAAAGAGCTTTGCACAGGGCTGCAGTCAAGGTCAATCACATTGTTTCTAATTTTGGCATGTAAATATTTTTTTTTCTCAACTTTCAAAAGAAATCAGTGTATTTGGTCAGCTGGAGGGGAAACGATTACTTGCTACAACAATGAATGAAAGGAAGGGATATGTACAGTTTTTAGACATTAGTGGTTCTTGGGTTTGTTGAAAAACAGCACCTATCAACTTTCAACAGAGATTCCACGCAATAAGTGTGCCAGCAACCACTGGCTTTTCACTTTAGAGAATGAATACTTTTCACAGAAGATAAAGTAAAGGAACAGTCCTATTATTGAAAAATGGGGGTAACAGTAAAGTCATATTTCACATTCCTTGCTTTTGTTGTAAAAGGTTTCATTTTTTTAATGCAAGACCTGATATTAATATTGGATAGATGAATAGAATGGATGAAAATATGTATATATGTGTGTGTGTATGTGCATACACATACATACATACCCACTCACACATGCAATTTTATACATAAAATTTTACACATATTTTATAAAATTTTATACATATTTTCATCCATATATATATATATAACATGCATTGTATATATTGTAAAAAAAAATCAGTGAAATGTTTTTACTTGTTAAGAAAAAAGAGAGAGATTTTTAAAACCCCAACCCGTCTATCCTTCAAAACTGAAGGTTATAAGAAATAATATTATACAATGGTTACATTAGCAGACTGAGACTAGTGCAACCGGGGGTCGAATACTGTCTCAGGAATGAAGCTCAAAGGATGACCTTGAACAAGTCATCACCTGTCAGTATAATTAACTTGGTGGGCTTCCTGTGAAAGTAAAATGGTGGGAAGCAATACATACTTTTGCTTCCGTTCCTGAATAGAAGGCAAGTTATAAAATGAAATAAATACATGGGATTTTTAAAAAGAGGTATTGGGGGGTGATTCAAGGCTAGGTGAATCAGGTTATCTGTTTAAGCAACATATTCTGAAGCTGATAGGCAGAAAAAAATAGCTTCTTGCCAGGTGTTTAAGAATAGTCTGATCCACTGGGATTTGAAAGCCATGCAAATGAGCCAGCTTGCTGGTTCAAATCTCAAAGGTTATGGTAGCATTCTGAAAGCCGGTGTCATATCTGCTTAAGGACTTGAATGGGAAGCACAGAAAAATCCAGGTTCAAGCTTCCATTTAGCAAGGAATTCAGCTGTTGTATTTCCCCCAACTTGCTTAACCGAATCAGCAAGCAACTGAGATATAATTTTAAAAATAACTTGCTTAAAACCAAATCAAGTAACTGAGATATAATTTTTTAAAAAACTTGCTTAACCAAATCAGCAAGTAACTGAGGTATAATTTTAAAATAAGCGTGCCCAGGAGCGTTATTTAGATTTATGGATAAGACTGGCATGCGTTTTCAAAATGGAATTTGATTCTTGCCTTTCTGGAGACAGGAATGACTTCTGGTGAAAGAAAACTTTGCCATGGAGGGAGGCTAAGTAGCTCTCTGAGTTTGAAATGGAGTAAAATGATGAAATGAAATAGAATGGGAAAAAATAAAATAAATAAAATAGAATGGAATGGAATAAAATAAAATAAAATAAATAAAATAGAATGGAATGGAATGGAATGAAATAAAAATGGGATGTGCCTTTAGCAGAAGTCCTGGATTACCCCCATCCACCCTCAGTTCTGGCCAGCAGCGATACCCAATTGTTGGAGTGTGCTGAAGAGAGACAGACAATGCTGACTAAGGCGACAGACAGAAACGTTGCATCTCCTCCCGCCTCCCCCCCTCTCTCTCTTTCTCTCTCCCGAGTTATCAACTCAAGAGGTGCAACACACTTCCACGTTTTGACATCCAGATTACCGCACGGCATCCAAACGGAGCAAAACCCGCCCCTTGCAGTTGGGGACTGGGGCTCGACCCCGCGCCTACTCCGACCTCCAACCCGTCGCAAAAAAACGGGGTTTCCCTTCTTTTCCTTCACCCCGCCCCGAGCGCCCCTCACCTGAAGTCGCTGTACGGGTGGATGATCCAGAACCCCGCAGTTTTAACCCTTTCCTGCTCTTTCTCCACCGCTCTCTGGCTGCCGAACATGCGGAGGGAGAATTTGTTGACCCCGGGCTGCAGCATGGACGTGAACTGCCGCTGCATGAAACCGTACTGGCGCCGGGCACCGTCGGCGCCGTCGAAGCCCCCCGCCTGGTCGTCGGCGCCGCCGTTGCCCTCCACTTTGAAACACACCGAGTTGCCATGCTCCTTCAGGCTGCCGCCGGCGCTCGGGCTGCTCAGCGCCTTCTCCGCGGCCGCCTTCGCCTGCGAGCAGGCGTTGGCGCCGGGGCTGCCTTCGTCCCGGCTGCCGGGCGAGGCCCCCGGCTTGTTGCCGCCTTCCATGGCAAGGTCCGGCGCTCCAGCCTGCCCGGCTCCACTTTGAGCCGCCGGCGGAGGGAAAGAGAGAAGAGAGCCAGCTAGGCGAGCCGGCTCCCTCAGAACAGTGAGAGAGGGAGGAGGTGGAAGGAGGAGGAGGTGGCGCTGCTGTGGCTGGTCCTACCCGCCCTTCAGCAGCGCTTCGCTGCCCTGTGCCGCTCCTGGCATTGGCCAAGCCGGCAAGAGCCGCTTTTTCGCTCTGGTACCGACCGAGGTGGGCGGAGATAGAGAGAGAGAGAGATGCCACCCCCCCTCCGCGCCCTCTGCTGGTTGGACGCCCCGCCCCGCCCCTTCGACCCCTCCTCTCGTCTCGACATTGAGCGACCCGGCGGAGCCCTTGAGAGAGATGTTGCGGGGGGGGGGGGGCTTTTCCTTCAGATTGGCTTGAACCGGCGTTTTCTTTTTCTTTTTTTTTTTCAAAAACCGCCTCCGGCTCAGTTGAGGTGTCGGGCGCTCCAAGCCTGACCTGCCGGGTGGCTTGGCTTTGGATCTTCCTCTGCGAGTTCTGACGCTCGTACTCCCGTTTTAAAGAGAAAGAGTACAAGTGCACTAGAGTGCCTTCCGTCCCCTGTCCTATTGCTCTCCTATATCTCCTATTCCTTTCTTCTATTCCTATATCTCTTCTTCTATTCTTTCATTGATATGTTCTACTGTATTACTATACCTTCTTTTCTATTATTTCATAGATATATTTTACTATGAGTATCTCCTCTATAACCTTCATCATGTATTTTACTATGTGTGTATACAGTAGTCCCTCACCTATCGCTGGTGTTACGTTCCAGACCTGGCCGCGATAGGTGAAATCCGCGATGGGGAATTTATCGACTGATAGTACTTATTTAAGTATTTATATTGTAATTGTTTGGTAAGTTTTCATTGTTTTAAGTGTTTATAAACCCTTCCCACACAGTATTTATTTTAGATACAGTATTTAAATACAGTATTTACAATTTTAGATTTTTTTTTTTAAAAAAAAACCTGCCGATCAAGTTTGGCGGGCTGTTTAAATCTGCCGATCGACTTCCTCAGAAACCCACAATGAAATGAAGCCGCAGTAGGTGAAGCGCGGTATAGCGAGGGACTACTGTATATATACCCACTAAAACTCTCATTTTGTATTGGACAAAATAAATAAATAAACAAACAAATAAACAAATAAAGTACACACACACCGCTTGTCACGCGGTCCCTCAGAAACAGCAGGCTTGGTTTTTAAAAGAGGGTCCTTAGCCTCCTTCGGGAGTGGGACAGCATATGAATGAAATAGGTAGGTAGGTAGGTAGGTAGGTAGGTAGGTTGGTTGGTAGACAGACAGACAGACAGACAAACAGCTACATACATACATACATACATACATACATACATACATACATACATACAAACAGTCTTCGGAGAGGGGCGGCATACAAATGTTAATAATAATAACAATAATTATAATAATAACAACAACAACAATAATGTACATCCTTGGAACAAACTTCCAGCAGACGTGGTTGGGAAATCCACAGTAACTGAATTTAAACATGCCTGGGATAAACATATATCCATTGCAAGATAAAATACAGGAAATAGTAAAAGGGCAGACTAGATGGACCATGAGGTCTTTTTCTGCCGTCAGTCTTCTATGTTTCTATGTTTCTACCACGTTTTTTTTCTTCAGCAATTATTTATTGAACACAATGAAACTTACACGCAAGAAAAAATGACGTTTCTTCTACACTCCCTACTTTTCCACGTAATCTCTGCCCTGTTCTATGGCCTTCCTCCAACGAGACACCAGGACATGTATGCAACTATTGGTACCACTCCTTGTTCTGGTCACAAAGTCATTTCTGCACTGAGCGAATCACCACTTCCCCCTCACCTTCTGTGCCCAGTGACTAACCGTACTTCTGTTGACTGCAAATTCTCCATAAACTCTGTACAAACGTTTGTGAATGTTCCCAACAGTTTCTTTCTCCGCAGTGAGAAATCCAATGATGACACACTGCTTGCAACCTGCATCACTTACAGACACCATTTAGAAACATTGCTGCAGCTACGCTATGTCTGAAGAAATGCAAAATTTACATATGTACTCCTGACAATTCAAATAATGTATATCTAAAGTTTCGCATTTGTACCATTACTGTAGGCTGAGAAAAGAAATGTGGTGGATTACTTTCTGAGTGACCCTCATAGATAGATAGATAGATAGATAGATAGATAGATAGATAGATAGATAGATAGATAGATAGATAGATAGATAGATAGATAGATAGATACGCAGGCAGGCAGGCAGGCAGGCAGGCAGGCAGATTATTTTATTTATTTATTTATTTATTTATTTATTTATTTATTTATTTATTTATTTATTTATTTATTTATTTATTTATTTATTTATTTATTTATTTATTTATTTATTTATTTATTTATTTATTTATTTATTTATTTATTTATTTATTTATTTATTTATTTATTTATTTATTTATTTATTTATTTATTTATTTATTTATTTATTTATTTATTTATTTATTTATTAGATTTGTATGCCGCCCCTGGATGGATGGATGGATGGATGGATGGATGGATGGATGGGTAATTTTAAAAAGAGGGTGGGGCACAGCTGCCTTTTGCAAGGCAGGTTGCATTGATCCATAGGTGCTACTTTGTACCCACCACCCCCACCCCCACCACCATAACGTCGAGTTGTAACTGCTGGCGAGACTGATCCCTTCACTGAAACGTTTATTATTTAACATTGTTTAACTTTCATCCCACTTTTCTCAACTATTATTACTAGAGCTAGAAGACCCTTTGCATTTTTGGCTCTTAGGGTGGTGTCATCAATATGACACAGGTTATTTATGTTTCTTCCTCCAACCATATTATAGCGTTTCTAAGTTATAGCATTTCTACAGCCAACACATTGGTTGCCATTGAAGTTCAAATACCAAAATAATTTATTCCAAATAAATTAACATCTAACATCTAATTAACATCTAAAAAAAAAAAACCCACTAGGGCTCATGAGGAATCAGGTTTCAGTTGCTGGCAATGCTTCTCTCAACAATTGGCAATTTGAAGATGTGCGGACTGCAATTCTTGAGAAATCCCCAGCTATCACTTGGGGGCATCTTCAATCTTAAGGGGCATGCATAAGTGCACCAGGGTGCCTTCCATCCCCTGTCCTAATTTTTCTCTTTTACTAGTATCATGTATATAAATATTATTATATCTTTATATACCACCAATATGTACTTGACAAAACAAACAAATAAAAAACAAATAAATAAAAGCTGCTACAAAACACTGCCTGACAGAGGAAGAACTAGAAATATCTGTAAGAAAGCCAATGTCAGGTTTTCCCTGAAGAATCCATAAGGCTTGAGACATTGCTTGTGTAGTTGGTGAGCTTTCCTTCATGGATGAGGTTGAAGGAATGTCTAGACACTCATGTTTACAAAATTCCTGCAGCAGCAAGATGACCTCCAAGGTCCTTTGCCAATTGTACAATTTCATATCACTCTGGTCATCTCACGTGCAGTGCTTCTGCCTGTGGGTTTCAAGGTCACAATAATTGAAAATTCCAAAAGAAATCTTCCATTTCTTTTGATGGTTTACAGGGGCTGTTCTTTCATTCATTGTGATATTGAGCTTCACAAGTGGAAGAATAGGAAGCATGTTTAACATTGGGTATCTTTTTTAAAGTTCTGCTTCAGCTTATTGGCGAGATATCCAGAATCACTCAAACCCTATGATTGAATCTGGATTTAAACCAACTGGCAGCAATTGGCCAACCTTCCTATCACCAACAACATTGAAGCTAGACAAATCTTAAGACTGGGAAGATGAAAAAGATTTCTGGAGAAAGTCAAAGGAAAACCTCTTATATTTTTCCCCACTCCCAAAAAGGAATGTGGCTTTCAGAAGTGAAACTCAGTTGAGTCTTTACTTTAACTCTCCTGTAATTTTAACTATCACAATGTATTTTGCACTGCTTGCAAGTAGGGTGGAAAAATTGGAGAGGGGTCAGGCTAGATTTTACTTGTAGAAGAAAAAGGGCCACACAGCTTCAAAAGATGGACTTGCTCAGGGTGTGATGAAGAAAAAAAAATCAGATAGTGACTACAACAGTGAGATCAAAGTTCCGCAACACAATGATTTATGTAACACATCCAAAAGCTTTTGTTGTTGTTGTTGTCTGGTGGTATCTATCATGACTTTTTATCATGCCCTCCTGTGGGCACCCCTGCTTCACAAAGTAGCTTTGAAGTAGTGCTCTTTTTTTAGTGTTCTTTCAGAATTTTAAATAACTCTTATTTCTATTCTACTTTTTTAATTTTTTTGCAAAGAAGGGCACTTTTTTTTCTTCCTGGAAATCCTGTAAATTATATCCACAGAGATTTACCCAAAATCATCCTGGAAATTGTGTAATTTAGTGAGGATTTGAGCATAGCTTTGCCCAGTTCTGATCCTCTAATCCAACAAATGATAGGCATACAGAAAACCTATGAGCAGAACTATTTTATAATAATCTGCCAGAACACTGTGTACCTCTCTCATTGCAATATTTTTGCTAACAAATAGCAAACTCTGTCAGGTTCCAAAACTCAAAGTCATATTTCCTTTTCTCCTCGTTTGTTTTTCAGTTGCAATAGTATACACAGAAAAGAAGATAAAGCAAGAGTAGCAAAACACAACTGTATTGCATAATGCATATCCCATTTTGAAAAGTGTCATTTAATAATAATTGCTAACATATGGACATTTTGTGTCGGAGTGCTATTGATTTTTAACAAAAGCTAACTTTACAAACCATTGCAATATTCAGTATTTTGCTATACCAGGTCATAGGCTTTCATGATTTGCTATTTTCCATTGTATCTGTTTAAAATGACTGTTGCCTTAGATCTATAGGTTCCATAAAGGAAGATTTTGCTCTTCGACTATTTCTGAAAAGCAGAAAAGAGATGCTTCATGTGTACATCTACATGCTTTACAAGTATTAACTGTGCAGTTCTGTTAGAAGAGCTAGACATGATATAATTTTGGAACACATCACTGAAATCTGTTTAAGAAGCCTGGTTACAAAACATTCTGTCTCACTAGAGTTTGAAGTGATTGTCCTATTCCTTTTGTATGAGCTAGGAATAACAGTGCTGAATCATTAGGATTATAGGGAGACACAAACAGAGACACATATTCCTAATTCCACGTGACACATGGAGATTCCTTCTTCGATACTAATCTGTGCTTGTGCCATTTAATGTTACTAATTGCTTTAGGGTGACTAAGGACAGCTGGAAAATGACAGTTGTTTCTTAAGCAGAGATCATCTACTTTAATGTTCAATGGAAAGGTTGAAATAATTGTAATTGCCACAGTCCTGAAGCTATGTTGTACCCATGTAGGAATGTGCATGGGAAAAATACATTAAAGCTATCTTGGGTAGATTCTACCTACCTCCCAAGAAAAAGTGTATTTTATACGGCTGAAAATATGTACCCTATTTTTTTGGAGTATAAGACACAGCTTAGTTTTCGGAGAGGAAAATATGGGGGGAAATCTACCTATCAGGTATTCATATGGCAAATGTCTTTAGTCTGTTCAGCTTCAGCACATTATTTTATCCCCTGGTTAGGGCTGAAAAGGCCTTTTTCAGAGGGAGTATGAATGAAAACAAGCCTGCAAAGATTTAGGACTAGAAAAACCCTTTAGAGGGAGTAGGAAGCCAGGAAGATCATTAGCATCTAGTTAGGGCTAGGAAAAAGATGCTTCGAAAAAGTTACATTCGAAGTATAAGATGCACCCAAATTTTCAGCCTCTTTTAGGGAGGAAAAAGGTGTGTCTTATACTCCAAAAAATATGGTAGTTCATTCCAACCACTACTGATTTTTAAATGATTGTGCGTACCTTGAACATGATGCAGAAGAAATGTATCAAACCTATGGAAGCAGCAACAAACTGCCACTCATCCAAATAGCTATGTCTTTTTTCAAGATTTTGCGTGAGTCTGGAAGAAGATGCAGTTGGATTTTAGTAGTTGGATTGGGCATTGCATTAAAACAGATTTACAAAGAAGTCTAAAAAAGATGTAGTTGCTTTAAAAAGCAGAGGTCCTACACTTGCACAATTAATGGGAAAAAATATTTTTTCCATCTACTGACCAAAATTTCATTTGTTTTTTACTGATATTATTTTATTTTGTTTACATTTAATTTATTACTTTATTTGTTGCTTACTCCCTTTATAAAACTAAGGATCCTGTATATATGACCTACATATTTTGGAAATAGACAGATTTTGTTTTTGGTTGGAAAGAATATTCTTGCGCCACTCCCACCCCACCCCCAATGCATCCAAATACTAGGAGCATTCAAATACTAACATCAAAAACTAGCTATGGATTTAGTCTGTAAGTTACATTTTGAAGGGCACTTTCTATTTTTGATGGTATTTCATAAAGAGATTGGCAGCTATGAATTATGGATTAAAGTGCTAATTGAATCAAGAAACCTGGTTGAATGTAGGATCATGAAGAATGATGTGCAAATACTTTCTCAATGAAGCTCACTAGATGACATTGGATCAATCACTGTCTTTTAACTCAAGCTTCTGCATTAAGTTGTTCTGAAGAAAAATGGGAAGAAGTATTGTGTATACTATTTTTGAGTTCCTGGAGGAAAAGTGAGATATAACTATAAGGAATATATACTGTAAATATAGAAATGGTATTTACAGCAAGAATTATGACACAGAAAGGGTTTTGGTGTTTTGTTTTGTTTTTTAATACAGTGGTACCTCTACTTAAGAACTTAATTCGTTCCGTGACCAGGTTCTTAAGTAGAAAGTTTGTAAGTAGAAGCAATTTTTCCCATAGGAATCAATGTAAAAGCAAATAATGCATGCAAACCCATTAGGAAAGAAACAAAAGGTAAGAATTTGGGTGGGAGGAGGAGGAGGAAGAAGAGGAGGAGGAGGAGGACAGTCGCTGCCGAAGGAAGATGGTGAGGTGAGGGGAATTTTAAAAATCCAAAACTTTAAGGCTTAAAAAAAAAAGAGGGACTCTGAGGCGGCAAGAAGGAGCACACGCCTCTCATACATCCGGTGCAAGGCCGCCTCCAATACACTGCACCAGAGAGAGAAACCCAGGGGGAATGGCAGGAAACTGGCTGGGCCATCGTGCCGCTCTCAAATTTCCTGGGAAATTTTTCCAGGTACAGGTACTTAAGTAGAAAATGATTCTTAAGAAGAGGCCAAAAAATCTTGAACACCTGGTTCTTATCTAGAAAAGTCCTTAAGTAGAGGTACCACTGTATTTCTATTGGCCACTATACTAGGTGTATATTACAAATCTGAATTTTCTTACTTTTAAAGATAAAAGGTTATTTCTGCAACATAATATCCTATTAGTTACCTTCAGGTGTGGGCAGCAGGTAGGACGGGATGGAACGTAGTTCTACCGGCGGAAATGAAGCTGTGTGCCCAGCTCCAGCTGACTACCCCCCCCCTCCTATCCTCGTCCTCTTCCTTGGAAAGCGGCAGGGAGACCAGCACCAGCAGGAGTTGCAGGGGGCCCATTTCCTCCCCCCTCTTTTCTCAACAGCTGATCGGCACCCATTCACCTAACTTCCCAGCCTGAGACAGGGGCGACCCAGGAAGGAGACCACAGGAAATGCAAAGCAAATTGTCACCCCAGAGAGCAACACTGGTGTGGTTGTAAGTCGAGGACTTAACAGTTCACTTGAACGATGATGATAGTTCAAGCCACTCCCACCTGGTCACATGGCCGGCAAGCCACTCCTACTCAGCTTTAACCCTCCCCCGGCTCCCAGGGAAGCCTTTGGAGCCTGGGGAGGGAGAAACGTGAGCCTCCTGAGCCTCCAGAAGTTGGGAAACAGGCTGTTTCTGGCCACCAGAGGGCCTTTGGGGGGCGGGGGAAGCTGTTTTCACCCGCCACAGGCATTGAATTATGGATTTGGGCCCTCATGTATGCGTGATAGCACATGCAGATGCTCTTTCAGCGCTCGAGGGAAAAAAGGTTCGCTATCACTGATCTAGACTTTGCAATCCAACTGGCCCATAATACTTCCTGATTTTGAATCAGAGTATTTAAAATGATGAATAAAGATGACAGTCAATCAAAAGTGCTATAATATCTACAGGCATCTAATCTTCCTGGTTCAAGATGTCTGCAATTTATATTTTATTGCTGCAGTAATCATTTATGCCTTCTGACCTGATGGGAAATAACAGACTTTAAAGTATTGGGCTGTAGAAATTCCAGATGTGGCAGAAATGGTAATAAAATGCATTTACACTTGGAAAAAAGCAGCAATTTCTTTTTTGGGGGGGAGCTGAAATTTAGAAAACATCTTTGAGAGGAACTCAGCAGGGAAAGCCATCTGGCTTGGACTATCCAGTTGGTTTTTGAATATAATTTATAGTGCTGGTTTTGACCTATAAAGTCTTTTACAGACTTAACACGTACGCAGGTCCCCTTGCTCCAACCTGGATTGGCCCAATCTACTAAATCATCTATGAAAAAGCTTCTTGTAATTATGCATAAAGGGGGAGAGATTAAATATTACCAGAATGGAGGAATGGATTATGAAGATGGATGTTCAGATGGCCAAATTGCCATCCATGGTCAGAGAAAAGACATTACCAAAGTGTATTGCTGACTCAAATCCCATTTTGGGCTTTTAATGTGAAACAGAAAAAAAAAACATTTCTGATGTAGGGCAGAATTCTCCAACCTAGGCAACTTTAAGACTTTGGACTTCAACTCCCAGAATTCCTCATGCTGGGTGGGAAATTCTGGGAGATGAAGTCCACAAATCTTGAAGTTGTCAAGGCTGGAAAACTTTGATGTATGGTTTTGATAATTAGAGGTAGAAAAGTACAATTCCCTTCCCGTGTAGGATTTGGAAATTTCTGGCAACGTTTCGACGAGGTCCCACTCGTCATCTTCAGGCTGGTGTTTCTGTCCTTGTTCTAAGGCACCTTAGAACAAGGACAGAAACACCAGCCTGAAGATGACGACTGGGACCTCGTCGAAACGTCGCCAGAAATTTCCAAATCCTACACGGGAAGAAACCCAAATATACCAAGACCGTCATACCTGTATCCGTGAAAATCTACGAAAACAAATATATATGTGTGTGTGTGTGTGTGTGTGTGTGTGTGTGTGTGTGTGTGTCAATTTTTATTTTTATTTTAGCTGGAATTTTTAAAATTAAGGGAGACTAGGATGGTCCCATTTCGGCCTTGTTCTGGCATCATCAGCTAGCCACACCCTTCCTTACTGGGATTCGATCCGGTGGACTCTGCCTTGTAAGGCAGAGAATTAGCAGTTGAGCTATCAGATCAGATCCCTTCCAGCTCTGTACCAGGGAGGGGCTATATGTTTTTTGTTTTTGTTTTTTATGTTGGATCACCCTGGTATATTGAAGGAACGTCACAGCTCCTTTTTGCCTCTAGGCCCAACCCAGGACCATTTCAAGGCAGTTAATTTTATTTATAGCCGACAACTATATTCTGTATGTGTCAATTTTTTTTTTTACATATATAAACATACATATATATATATACGTATATAAAAGTTTCAATCTAATGAAATCTCAAGAGGATATGAGATTTTGAAGAGAATTTCAGTATTTAATTCTTCCAGACAATTCCAGGGCTTTTTCTGTTGGTTTAGTCACTCTCCATTTATTTATCACATTTCAAAAGTTTACTATCTCCAGGAGTACATACACATAACGTTTTGATGCTCCAGCACATTCAGAATGACTCATGATGATACTGACTATAAAGAGAACAAACTAAAACATCCTTGGGCTCATTTCAAACAGACAGACAGAAATGAATAAATTCAACCATAAAATAATCCTTCACACACACACACCCAAAAAAACCCACCCAAAAGCAATAAAAGTAATCAAAAATATGATATCAACAAAAGCTCAAGAGAAAGCCCACCAAAACAATTCTATTTTCAAAAATGTATGGATCATCAGCAAGGAAGGGACTAAGATATTTCCACTGGGAGGCTGGGAACAGTAAATTTTATCAAATGTAGGTTTTGCAATAGTTTCTCACTAGTTTTCTAGATAACTCTGACTAGTATTGTTAGAGTAGATGTCAGAGTAGATGTTATAACTCAGTGTATATATTGTACAATTTCAAGCAAAGGTGATCTACTGTATTCTTTCAACTTTCTAAAGGAAGAAATGATATGGAGCATTCAAGTACACAAAGTTGCCTCTTGCTTGCTGTTACCTATATAAGTTTGCTCTTAGCATATTCACAGATGTCATCAATGTATGTGGTTCTATGTATTCTGAAATCGAGTTACAATGTGACCAAATACTGAAATCTTAAGCTTATTTTGAATTTTGAAGGAAACAGCCATGGATATAAGAGTGCTTCAGTAGCTGGTATACTTCCTTATTTTAAAAATTAGATTCTGTCAAAGCAAATGTTATGATTAAAAATACAAAATATGAACAGCAGAAAGTCTCAACTTACATTCATCAAAGGTACTGCAACCACTGGTTATAGCTCAGCCATTCCAAAGTGCATCTTATAGATTACATTTTCAAAATCTTCAGCTGGAGTATTATTGTTTATTTCTATACCACTATTCACTTCTAGAGAAAAAAAGTGATTCTGTGTCCTTCCTCTAATTAAGATAAAATTAGCAGGAACAGCTGCAAATTATGCATTTAATAGATCATAGATTTAATCTCCCTTTTGGGAGCTGTATACTGCTCAGTGCAGTATAACTGGCATGAGGAATTAGCGTTTATATTCTAGAGCAGCAATTTTCAAATGGAGAGATGGAATTCTGAATGGGGGAAAGGATTAAATAGGGAAGAGAGAGAGAAATATTTAAAAGTCAGTCAATCACAATTCCATATTTTCTGTATCTCTCCAATGTTGACTGACAACAAATGTGTACCACTTTCACTCTTGGCATTTATGTATTATTTCCCCATTATTCTGTACTCTTACCTGTTGTGATTCCGTCTGAGGCCCCTCAGGGAACGGCTGATCCTCTGCCGGCTTCCTGCTCAGAGGGGGAGGATGAGGAACAGGAGGTTCAGGCAGACGGGGAGGAGGAATCTCAGGCTGAGGGAGAGGAAGGACAGCCAGAGTCCCCCGAGAGGGAGCTCTCCCCAGCAAGCAGCCTGGATTCCTTAGATGAAAATGCACAAGCAATAATCGATCTCCGGCAGAGAAGAGCAACACAACGAAGGGGACAATTAGCCAGGTACTTTCAGCACTAAAGAGGCAACAGCTGGGTTTGGGTGTGGTGCTCTCTGGAAAGGCTGAAAAGGCAGACCCACCCTTGCTGGCTTGTGGAGTATTATCTTTGGGAGTCCTGGGACCTGGCTGTGATCTTTGGCGTCTTGGAATTCTGGTTTGTGACTTTGAATACTGAAACCTTGGGGGGGAAAGGTGTGGGTCTTATTCTCTACAGTGGTGGGTGTGCCAGCAAGAAGTCTGCTGTATTGTCTGGCCATCAGGACTCTGCTGTGAAGTCTCATAGCCTGCCTGTTGGGAAGAACAGGTTTTTCTCTGTGTTTATTTTTCAAACTATAAAGTGCTTTTGCTTTTACCAACGTGTCTGGCTGCTTTTTCCAGTTGGTGTTGAAGTCTGGGGGCACCCAGACAGAACATTACCTAGAGATTTTTTTTTAAAAAAAAGGATATTTGGCACACTAGAAACTATTTTGTTTAAAAGAGCAATATTTTATTGTTCTTAAAATACCAGAAAAAGAAAAAAATGGAACAAAACACAAAGATACATATATTATCCAAAAAAATACATAAGAGGGGCGGCATACAAATCCGATTAATAATAATAATCATCATCATCATCATCATCATCGAGCTGCAAGGACTCTGACATAAGCCAGTGAAAGTGGTCCCAGTGGTACTTGGCACGCTGGGCGCAGTACCAAAGGATCTCAGCGGACATTTGAAAACCATCGGAATTGACAAAATCTCCATCTGTCAATTGCAAAAGGCCGCTTTACTGGGATTGGCAAACATAATTCGCCGCTACATCACTCAGTCCTAGGTGCTTGGGAAGTGCCCGACTGGTGATGAAATACAAAATCCAGCATAGTGATCTTGTTTGCTGTGTTGTACTGACATAATAATAATAATAATAATAATAATAATAATAATAATAATAATAATAATAATAATAATAATAATAGAAAGAAAAATACAACAGAAAAAACTAGCATACAGAGAATATGTTATTGTAACAGTAAACAATGACAATTTTATATATCATTTAATGCAGTGTACAAATATACACACCAACACATATAGTCTATAAATCACTTATATAACTATCATGCATATTTTAGCCTATTGTATTTTGTATAAATCAGTCCCATATTTTATTATACAAAGTCTTTATTATTCTTTATGATGATTCATAGAGTCAAAGCAAAGGTTTTTTAAAAGAGCAAGCCAAGAAGGTATCAATCAGTTTGACAAAATATTACTTTGCTGATTTTTCTCATAGCATAGAATGGCTTTGTTAAAAAGTCATTTCTGCTGCTATGTGCGCAGGTCTATTAAATGTCACGCGTCATATCTGTATGACAAGGTGGACATTTATGACCATTTTACAACCTATTGACTATAACTCCCAGAATTGGCTGTTTCAGGAATTCTGGGAGTTGAAGTCCACAGGTCATATATGTGCCATAGTTGCCCTCTCCTATTGCATGTGTCTGGAAGTTATGCTATAGCAATTTGAGGAATCTTGTTGGGGCATATTATCTGACAAATGGGTGGGAGACTTTTATAAGTGTCATGAGCGATGGACATCATGTGACAAGAAAGTTACATATCTTCTTAATATGAACACCCTAAGTATGCCCATGTTACATCAACACTCCGCAGTCTGTATTGGTTGCCGATCAGTTTCCGGTCACAATTCAAAGTGTTGGTTATGACCTATAAAGCCCTTCATGGCATCGGACCAGAATATCTCCAGGACCGCCTTCTGCCCCATGAATCCCAGTGACCAGTTAGGTCCCACAGAGTTGGCCTTCTCCAGGTCCCCTCGACTAAACAGTATCATTTGGTGGGACCCAGGGGAAGAACCTTCTCTGTGGCAACCCCGACCCTCTGGAACCAACTCCCCCCAGAGATCAGAATTGTCCCCACCCTCCTTGCCTTTCGTAAGCTTCTTAAAACCAACCTCTGTAGTCAGGCATCGGGGAACTGAGATATTCCCTTCGCCCTAGGCCTATACAATTTATGCATAGTATGCTTGTGTGTATGTTTGGTTTTTTAAATAAGGGTTTTAAAAATTATTTTAAATATTAGATTTGTTGCATGTTGTTTCATTATTGTTGTTAGCCGGCCCGAGTCTACGGAGAGGGGCGGCATACAAATCTAATAAATAGATAGATAGATAGATAGATAGATAGATAGATAGATAGATAGATAGATAGATAGATAGATAGACAGACAGACAGACAGACAGACAGACAGACAGACAGACAGACAGACAGACAGACAGACAGACAGACAGACAAACAAACAAACACAATATGAAAGAATGTGACCTCTAAGGTAAACATGACCAAGCCTCCAGCTGTTTTACACTGTAGTTTCATCTACAGTGGTCAAATGTGGGAGATGGAGTTCTGAAGATCAGTTGCTAGGAATCTGATTCATTTTTCACATTTCATGTGTTCCGAAGTATTTGCAAGCATCCCTCTGTTTTGCAAGTTGGTTAATGTCCATATGATTATCACACAACATTTAAAAATGTTTTTTTAAAGATTCTGGACAGAAAGCAGCATGGCCCCAGCAACTGTCTTTGGAGAGGGGCAGCATACAAATCTAATAAATACAATACAATACAATACAACCAGCAGACAGAAAAACACAAGAAATCTTCAAGGAGTCTCTGCCTGCCCCTCACTATAAAACTCTCCAGCTGTTATAAAGCTTCAGTCCAGCTGTTTTGTAGTAGTACATTGTAGAGATTGCGCAGGAAACAAATACACATTGATGAGATTCTGTTGCAAAATCAAACAACAGAAGCTACTAAATACAATAAAGGTGAATGAAATGAAATATTCCTCCCTTTATTATGGGAACAATGTTATTACAGACAGCTTCCACTATCGTGGCATTAGAAAGGGCTTCCTCAACTGAAACAGATTTAAAAAAGAATAGTAAATAGAGCCAGATACAACATTTTTGTGTCTTATCGACATAGCAAAGGTGGGTTCCTCCCAGTTTGGACTGGTTCACCCGAACTGGTAGTGACCCGCTGATGATGTCATGGAACTGATCGGTCAGTGATGGTCTGATCCAGTGAAGTCCTGGGAGGGGGAAGGGAGCCCCAGGATAATCCCTCACCCCAATTCAGGCCTAGGCTTCCCTCACACAGTTGGCCAAAGAGAGAAAAGGGAGCCTGATTAAAGTAGTACAGAGGCCTTTGATTGAGCCTAATCAGACCATCTGCCTCCCACCTCACATGTGTGTGTATATGTATGTGTATGTGTATATATGTGTGTGTATGTGTATCTATATATACATATCACATGTTTTTGCTGAATTTTTAAAATTAAGGGATGTGTTTGTGTGTGTGTGTATCTGTATATATGTCACATGTTTTTGCTGAATTTGAAAATTGAGGGAGACTAGGATAGATCTATTTCAGCCTTGTTCTGGCCTCATCAGCTAGCCATACCCGCACTGGGACTCGAACTTGCAGTTTTTGCCTTGTAAGGCAGAGAATTAACCTCTAGGCTACAGTATCCAATCCCTTCAGCTCTGTACCAGGGAAAGGTTACATGTTTTTTTGTGTCGAATCACACCCTGGTATATTGAAGGAGCATTATAGCTTCCTTTTTGCCTCTCAGGCCATTTCCAACCCAGGGCCATTTCCAAGGCAGTTAATTTATTCATAGCCGACAAACTATATTCTGTATGTGTCACATGTTTTTGCTGAATTTGAAAATTAAGGGAGACTAGGATAGATCTATTTCAGCCTTGTTCTGGCCTCATCAGCTAGCCATACCCTCACTGGGACTCGAACTTGCAGCTTTTGCGGCAGAAGACGGTTCCAGAGGTATTCTGGTCAGATGCCATGTTGGGCTTTAAAGGTCATTACCAACACTTTGAATTGTGACCGGAAACTAATTGGCAGCCAGTGCAAGCCATGGAGTGTTGGAGAGACGTGGGCGAATCTAGGTAGCCCCACGATAGCTCTCGCGGCCGCATTCTGCATGATCTGGAGTTTTCAAACACTTTTCAAAGGTATATGGTTGGGTGTGTGTATATGTACACACACACACACACTAACATAAACACACAGAGAGAGAGAGAGAGAGAGAGAGAGAGAGAGAGAGAGAGAGAGAGAGAGAGAGAGAGAGAGAGAAATACTGTATATATCCAATTGGTATGAAACTTCCTATTTTCTGCTATCCATATCAGAATTCTTTTCCAGTTCTGTTTGCCAGTAACTCATCATTCTGCTTTTTTACTGCTGATTCACTGTGGTATCTTCTTAATATTTCCAGATCCTGCGGCCCTTCATTATTTTCCCCATCTCACTGGTAAGCTTCCTCAGCCATCTGTGTAGCTCCATTTAGCATTCAAGAGTGGTTTGTGAGCTGCTCATGTGACACAATCTTTGATTAGCCATATTTTCTTCCTTGCTCTAATTTACTAAGACATGAGTTGAAAGATAATCATTCTCGCTGCTACCACTATGTGAAGGAGAAAAATACAGTGTGGGGAAAATTAAGCAATGCCTTTTTATTTCTAAAACACAGCATGCATGCCTGCTGTTTCTGTAAGTCGGAGAAAGCAGGAAGGGGATGATTTCTTGACTTGTTTCCAATCCTTAGCAACAGTGACCATACGCAGCACCTGTACTTTCTTCTGTGTAATTAATATATTGTGACTCTGAGCTAAAATGTCTGTTTTCTCCTGCTGTTTGTTTGTTTGTTTATTTATTTATTTATTTATTTATTTATTTATTTATTTATTTATTTATTTATTTATTTATTTATTTATTTATTTATTTATTTATTTATTTATTTATTTATTTATTTATTTATTTATTTATTTATTTATTTATTTATTTATTTATTTATTTATTTATTTATTTATTTATTTATTTATTGGATTTGTATGCTGCCCCTCTCCGTAGACTCGGGGCGGCTAACAACAATAATAAAAAACAGCATGTAAATCCAATACTAAAACAACTAAAAAACCCTTATTTTAAAACCAATCATACATACAAACAAACATACCATGCATAAATTGTAAAGGCCTAGGGGGAAAGAGTATCTCAGTTCCCCCATGCCTGATGGCATAGGTGGGTTTTAAGGAGCTTATGAAAGGCGAGGAGGGTGGGGGCAATTCTAATCTCCGGGGGGAGTTGGTTCCAGAGGGCCGGGGCCGCCACAGAGAAGGCTCTTCCCCTGGGTCCTGCCAAACGACATTGTTTAGTTGATGGGACCCAGAGAAGGCCCACTCTGTGGGACCTAACTGGTCGCTGGGATTCGTGCAGCAGAAGGCGGTCCCTGAGATAATCTGTAAATGTGTGTGGTGTTTGCATGTACAGTGGTACCTCTACTTAAGTACTTAATTTTTTCCGTGACCAGGTTCAAGTTTTTAAGAAGAAGCAATTTTTCCCATAGGAATCAATGTAAAAGCAAGCTCCTCTACATCTGTCCTGAGTTTTTTGTCCACTGATCAGATTCCGTTTGAACTTGAACTTTCTTTAGCTTACTTGTTTTTATACCAAATTTGGTCCAACTGTGTTTAGTTAGTTGTTCAAGAATTATCTTGCTGTTAGGCAGATAGTCAAAAACCTGATCTTATTTCTATACCTTCTTTCCAGTGTTCAACTGAATTGCAAAGAATAAATGGGCTTGGGTGCAATTTCATATTTGATATTTATATGCTGCATTATCTATTGTTATGTTTTCTGCCTGAGCAGAGGGTTGGACTAGAAGATCTCCAAGGTCCCTTCCAACTCTGTTCTATATATTTGATTGATGGATTGTTTTTATGCAGTATGCTACCCACAGTCACACTGCTTGGGTTGGGTGGCCATATAACCCAAGGTGGCTTTATTACCTTGGGTTATATGCATTATAATTCTTACAGACTTACTTGAATTACTTATTTTAGAAGTTTCAGTAGAGCAGGCAGCTGAAAAACTTACTCTTGAGTCTGAAATCATCAATGAGAATGTCATGACAGTGGTGAATAGAGTAGAATCATTTTAAAAGGCTCTCAAACCTCACTTTATCTCTAGATAGGGGGTAAAGGATGGTACAACAAAGAAAGAAAGAAAAGAATAACATTAAATTGGTGAGCGAAGAGAAAACAGCACAGTGGGGTAGATAGCTTTATTGGGAAGATTAGCCTGCTTGATAGTGCTATAGTAGATTGAACATTATATAATGAAGAACTTGAATAGAAGATGTGAGTTTTACTGAATGCTACAGTATGGGAGGTGCATGGTGCTGAGGCATATCAATATGTTTTATCCTCACAATTTATATTTATTGATCTTCTTTTTAAATTAAATACTGTATGACAAGTCATTCTCTTGATGTCATTCTGTATGATACCTAGTCATTCTCTTCCCTCTGAAACAGAGGGCCCAACAAGCATGATGGATAAATTGAAAGTAAATCGGCAATGTTGAGATTAAAACTACTATTATTAGCAGAAAAAATTGGTTTCATAAAGCAAACAGAAAAGGGGGAAATTTATTGTAGTATATGCAGCTAAATGCAAAAAGCATCTGAACATCACAAATTTACTGAATGGCTGAAGGTAAACAGTGCTTTGAGAGATCAACTAGACTATGAAATTCTGAAAGCAAGAGATTCATAACTGGTAGATTTAACATTTAAGACTGCATTTGAAATTGCTCTTCCCATAAAAACTACTGCAGAATATGTAACAAAGCTTCAATCAGGTATAGAAACAAATGAAAACAAACTTGCAATAGTAACAATTCAAAATTCACAGTTACCAGTTCATGCAGATTTAAAAGAGAAACTTGTACAAGCGACAATAAAATGCTTGGAGAAAAGCAAACTATTTCCTAAAACTAAGAACACATACTTTAAAAAGAGCACAATCCTATATTTGAAATGTTTGATAATGAAGGTGAAATAGAAATCGCTAACAAGGAAATCTATAACATAGACCTGCTATGAGTATCCTTTCAAAATGAAATGGGAAATGGCATATTGAATGAATGAATGAATGAATGAATGAATGAATGAATGATGAAATGAGACTAGCAATATGGCTCAGATCCAGAGTGAAATATCCAAACCACACCAATGTAATCTTTAACAATGACATCAACACCCTCAATCTCCTAAAGGTAAGATAATAATGCTGGAAAATGCCAACCTTTGTTTCATAAAGCAATTCCAGTCCTGTATAAAACAAGTAGAAGGCGAACTAGGTGAGGCAAAATGAAATAGATTGCTTTCAAACATTGGTTGGAGGTCATTATCATGAGTTTTATAACAGAATAACATGGACCTTGGAAGTCTTCTAATCCAACCCCTTGTTCAGGCTGGAAACCCTCTTTCATTTCAGACAAATGGTTGTGCAATGTCTTCTTAAAAACCTCCAGTGGTGAAGCATCCAAAACTTCAAGTCATTCCACTAGTGAATTGTTCTACCTAGTAGCTAAAAGAATTTAAAAAACTATCAGAATCTGGAGTAATTCTAAAGTTACCATTAATCTACTAAACTGAGCAATTCCCTGTGACTAGAATCAAAGACATTTTACCAGCTCACCAGCAGTGGGAAGATAATATCTTAACAAATACAAACAAAGGATTTTTTATAAGTAGAAATCAAGGCATTTTGCATGCTATTTCACATCATAATGCACTCAAAGGGTTATATCATCATAACAGGATTGTCTAGTAATATCAGTACTAGTGTCTGGGCAGAAAGCCATGGCCCAAATATTACAAGGCTGTTCAGAAACCCATTGTTATTCAGATGACATCACTGTCACCAGAGAAAATGGTGATTGCATCTGCAAAACCTCAAGATAGTACCGCAGAGACTGGTGGACAATGACCTCAGAATACTTTAGGGCAAGTGTGAGCTATTTAAATCTAGTATTGCATATTAGGTTTGTGTAGAAGTAAAGCACCAATTTAATATTCAGCCCTACAGGGAAAATTGTGAATGTCCTAGGCCACAAGAGGTATCAAAGGTATCATCTTTTTTAGGACTAATTAATTCTAACAGATTGTGTCTATGTCCTGTCTCTTTGACACTTTCATAGCAGGAGGAAAGATGATCAAGTGAACAAAACATGTATTTTAACCCACCCCTGACCTGAAATTGGAGTATCATGTCTCACAATAGGGTGTTGGCACAGTTAACTCAGATATCATGAAAGATGGTGAAGTAAACAACCAGTACCTTTTCCATTACATTTCCTCAAATTTGCACAGGAAAATTATATAGAAGTAGACAAAGACTGCCGGATCACATTTGAAGAGTTAATCATTTCAACCAGTCCTTGTACAAAAGCTTGTTACTCTCCTAATTAACAATCAGCTACTATGTTCCATGTTTGATCCAAGATGGAGGAATTCCACTAATAGCAGCTTCTTGGAGCATTGGGAATATCCCCCCCATAAAGCCTCGATGGCTTGGTGGTTAGAGTGCAGTACTGCAAGCTACTTCTGCTGATCACCGGCTGCCAGCAGTTTGGCAGATGGAATCTCAGTAGCCTCAAGGTTGACTCAGCCTTCCATCCTTCCAAGGTCGGTAAAATGAAGACCCAGATTGTTGGGGGCAATATTATTATTATTATTATTATTATTATTATTATTATTATTAACTGGATTTGTATGCCGCCCCTCTCCGCAGACTCGGGGCGGCTAACAACAGTGGTAAAACAACATGAACAATCCAATTAATAAAAACAACTAAAAAAACCCTTATTATAAAAAACCAAATATACAGACAAACATACCATGCGTAACTTGTAGTAGCCTAGGGGAGAGGATAACTTAACTCCCCCATGCCTGGCAATAAAGGTGGGTCTTAAGTAATTTGCAAAAGACAAGGAGGGTGGGGGCCGTTCTAATCTCTGGGGGGAGTTGGTTCCAGAGGGCCGGGGCCGCCACAGAGAAGGCTCTTCCCCTGGGGCATGCCAAATGACATTGTTTGGTCGACAGGACCCGGAGAAGGCCAACTCTGTGGGACCTTATCGGCCGCTGGGATTCGTGCGGTAGAAGGCGGTTCTGGATGTATTCTGGCCCAATGCCATGTAGGGCTTTAAAGGTCATTACCAACACTTTGAATTGTGACCGGAAACCGATCGGCAGCCAGTGCAGGCCACGGAGTGTTGCAGAAATGTGGGCAAATCTAGGAAGCCCCACGATGGCTCTCGCGGCCGCATTCTGCATGATCTGAAGTTTCCGAACACTTTTCAAAGGTAGCCCCATGTAGAGAGCGTTGCAGTAATCAAACCTCGAGGTGATGAGGGCATGAGTGACTGTGAGCAGTGACTCCCTGTCCAAATAGGGCCGCAACTGATGCACCAGGTGAACCTGGGCAAACGCCCCCTTGCCACAGCCGAAAGATGATGTTCCAATGTCAGCTGTGGATTGAGGAGGACACCCAAGTTGTGGACCCTCTCTGAGGGGGTCAATAGTCCCCCCCCAGGTAATGGACGGACAGATGGAATTGTCCTTGGGATGCAAGACCCACAGCCACTCCGTCTTGTCTGGGTTGAGTTTGAGTTTGTTGACACCCATCCAGGCCCCAACAGCCTCCAGGCACCGGCACATCACTTCCACTGCTTCGTTGACTGGACATGGGGTGGAGATGTATAGCTGGGTATCATCGGCACATTGATTGCTTATTCTCTGTTAACTGCTTAGAGATTTTACAGTGTAAAGCATTGTGAAATGGTATATAAGTCTAAATGCTATAAAGAACATGGATACAAAATAAAATTCACAATTGTACATACAAGTATGTAGAGAATACTCATCATATTGTCCAAACTGGGAGCTCAATGGATGTTGGATGTTCTCAAGTAATAAAAACAAAGTTTGGTGGCAGGGAATACATCAACAAATTTAACCACTTGCAGATAATTGATCAGGTTGCCAACATATCCAAAAGATGTCAAAAATCTGTGGAATTGGCCTGCCTTGCTACAATTCATATAAACTTTGCAGGACCATTTAAAGGCACAGTTTTAATTGTGGTGAATCCATGTTCAAAATGCCAAGAATATTTCCATTGACTTCAGCAATAACCATACACACCATAAATGATCTCAGAAAACTCTTTAGAAGAACAGGTATTCCAGGACAATTAGTGAATGACAATGGACAATTTGTAACTAAACAGCTTTTGGACATTCCTGAAAAAGAAGGGAATTAAATGTGTGATATTGAGTTTACTCCCTGGAATGCTTTGTGAGCAATGTTTGAGAAAACTTTCATCAAAAGCTTGCGAATTTTCTATTTATATATTGTAATGTAATGCATTTAGTTATAGATGAATCATTGGACCTCCTCAAATCTAAACAGACAAATGTTTGGACAAACAAATGAAACAAGTTGTTCATCTTCTCATATTGAAACATGGAAATCCTCCAGTGGACAATTTGCACAAATGAGACCATAGAGAGGAGCATACAGTATGTGGAGTTACTGGAAATATTTTTGTTTAAATTGCAACTAGTCATATTCACCAATACATCACCCTTTCATACTCTCTCATAGAAACATAGAAGATTGACAGCAGAAAAAGACCTCATGGTCCATCTAGTCTGCCTTTATACTATTTCCTGTATTTTATTTTAGGATGATATGTTTTTTTTCTCTCTCTCTCTCTTACCCCCACCCCACCCCCACGCTCACACCCCTATATCTCAACACAGATAGATGGTAGAACAGAGAGAGAGAGAGAGAGAGAGAGAGAGACTTCGATTCATTGTTGACTCCTGGAAACTCTGGGGAATACTTTCATTCTCCCTCCCTCCCTCCCTCCCTCTCTCTCTCTCTCTCTCTCCCTGTTCTACCATCTATCTGTCTTGAGATATATATTAAAGTGGACCTCTTTTTTAAACTGTAGACATTATTCCTGGTAACATTCAGAGATGACAAATTCATCACCTAAAGACAACAATACACATTATTTAGGTTGATCGTTTCTCAGATTTAGGATTTTAACAAGAATACCCTTTTTTAAAATATAATTTGTGTAATGTGATGCAATACTCAAGTTAGGATGAGTTTCTTATTGTTTTTAATAATTATTATAAGCTGCATGGCAAAGTCCTATTATTGGACAGCATAAAAATACTATAACGAAAGAAGAAAGTGTATGTGCTTTAGTTTAAAAGAAAAAGCAAACAAAACAATTGATGTTTTGTCTGCTGTGCCTACATCTACTCTTATTTCTATCAGACCTGAATACTTGATGAATTGGCAAGAAACCTAATTGATTCCAGTGAACATGCATATAAATGAGGTGTCCGTACTTATTACATACTAATAATTAATGCAAGAAAGAGTAACGCCAACTAATGCTAAACAAGTTTCCCTGCTGTAGACAAGTGGATCGGCTCAACTAATAAATGAAGTGGGTGTAATTACTTAGAATATACAAAATACAGAGATATTTTAATTGTGTTTCAAATAGGAGTTTCAGCTTGGAAAAAACGAGATTGTTCCTTGGCAAAGTAAAAGAACAGGTGCTGAATGGGCAGGTTTCCTCTTACAGAGGTTTCAAATGATTTGTTTTTTTCAGCCAGGAGCTCAGCTTTTGTCAACACACTTCAGGGAATCTCTGTGAGACACAATCCATTTTCTTGGCTTCCTGTCCAACGGAGGGGAGTCATTCAGAGACACAGCAGTAGAAACAGAGTTTGAGTTGGCTGAAACTTTTTCCAAAAAGCCCACCCCACTGCCAGGCTTTCAGTTTGATTCATGTTTAATAAATATTATTAAATTTTAATTTTTTAATAAATATTAATGAATATTAACATTATTTATTTATTTATTATTTATTTATTTATTTATTTAATCATTCATTCATTCATTCATTCATTCAGCTGGAAGGGATCTGATCTGATAGCACAACTGCTAAGTCTCTGCCTTACAAGGCAGAGTCCACAGGATCAAATCCCAGTAAGGAAGGGTGTGGCTAGCTGATGAGGCCAGAACAAGGCCGAAATGGGACCATCCTTGTTCTCAGGCGAACATTCCAGCGTGTTCGCCTGAGAAGAAGGACAGAAACAGCAGCCTGAAGATGACGAGTGAGACCTCGTCAAAACGTCGCCAGAAATTTCCAAATCCTACACGGGAAGAAACCCGAATATACCAAGACCGTCATACCTGTACCCGTGAAAATCTATGAATATATATATATATATATATATATATATATATATATATATATATATATATATATATATATATATATATTCATTTATTTATTAAATTTTTATGCCGCCCTTCTCTTTAGACTCAATAGCACTTTTTTATTTTTATTTTTCTCCAATAAATTTTATTAATTTTCATAAAATGGACAAAACTGTCAAACATACATTTAACATAAAGTTGGGGTTGCAACTTCCCCACTTATTCTAGAAGTTGAATTTCCATACAGAAAAAAGAATACATTATTAATACTTTAAGTCTACTTATTACTTTAAATGAAAAGAAGAAACTTGTTTAACCTTATATAATAAATCTTCATATATAAACTGAACCCAACACAAAGTTTAAATCATATCCATACTTCTACAGTTCTCCTGTTCTTTTTACTCCTTCTTCTTATTTATCCATATACAGTGATCCCCCGGGTACCGCGATCCCGATCATTGCGAACGGGCTAAATCGTGATTTTTCAACCCGGAAGTCAAAACACCATCTGCGCATGCGGGCCCTTTTTTTCTATGGCCACGCATGCGTAGATGGCGCCGGGCAGATCAGCTGCTGGGCGGCTTCCCTGGGTCTTCCCCCTCTTGCTGGTGGGAGGGCAAGCGGCGGGCATCAGCTAGGAGTTTCCCCACCGCCCATGCAAACTCCTCGCTGCTGCCGCGCCCGCCCTTCGCCTGCCCACGCCGTTCGCTCGCGCCGCTTCCCAGCTGAGTCCTGAAGTGAATTGGCTTCAGGACTCAGCTGGGAAGCGGCGCGAGCGAGCGGCGTGAGCGAGCGGCGCGAGCGAACGGCTTGTCCGCCGCCTGCCTGCCCGCGCGCCCGCCCTTCGCCTGCCCTTCGCCCGCCCACGCCGTTCGCTCGCGCCGCTTCCCAGCTGAGTCCTGAAGCGAATTGGCTTCAGGACTCAGCTGGGAAGCGGCGCGAGCGAGCGGCGCGAGCAAACGGCTTGTCCGCCGCCTGCCTGCCCGCGCGCCCACCGCTCGCCCACCCTTCGCCCGCCCACGCCGTTCGCTCGCGCCGCTTCCCAGCTGAGTCCTGAAGCGAATTGGCTTCAGGACTCAGCTGGGAAGCGGCGCGAGCAAACGGCGTGGGCGGGCGAAGGGCGGGCGAGCGGCAGCGAGGAGTTTGCGTGGGCGGTGGGGAAACCCCAGCGCCGCTTCCCAGCTGAGTCCCCTTCCCAGGAACCCCAATCTTCGGCTCCTCACTAGCGCTGCGGAAGTAAAAACACCATCTGCGCATGTGCAGATGGTGTTTTTACTTCCGCAGCGCTACTTCGCGAAAACCCGATCATTGCGAGGGGTCCTGGAACGGAACCCTCGCAATGATCGGGGGATCACTGTATACACTTTATTCCAAATCTCATAAAATTCTGTTTTCTCTTGGTCTTTTAACCGTCTTGTCATCATATCCATTTCAGCTGCAATAGCACTTTTTAACAGAGCCAGCCGATTGCCCCCACAATCCAGGTCCTCATTTTACCCACCTCGGAAGGATGGAAGGCTGAGTCAACCTTGAGCTGGTGATGAGATTTGAACCGCTGACCTACAGATCTACAGTCAGCTTCAGTGGCCTGCAGTACAGCCCTCTACCTGCTGCGCCACCCCAGCTCTATGACCACAAAATAATAACAGTAAAGGGGAGGGGGAGTTACATTTGATTTCTTCCAGGTTCTCTTTTCACGATCTGAGCATCGGGTGCAAAAAACTGGACAATTATGAGATGGCAGTACAGAGATACCGAAAATTCTTCGTGGTCATCTATGATTGCTAAGGACTGCTTGTAGCAAAATTATGGTAGCCTTGAGAAAGACTTAACCTATGATGGTTAACCTTTTGCTGTTGCAATGGCCAATTCCAGGCTACCCTCTTTGGGGAATTACTGTGACCCAAACAGTATGGGGGAATCTGAAACCACTTCCGTTTGGCACTAGAAATGACAAATTGCTCAAGGAAGAAAGTCTCAGCCAGTAAAAGGCTAAGACAGTGATGGCGAACCTATGGCATGGGTGTCACAGGTGGAAGGTGGAGCCATATCTGCTGGCATGTGAGCCGTTGCCCTAGCCCAGCTGATTTTTGCCTCACACAGAGGCTCTTGGAGGATGTTTTTGGCTTCCAGAGAACCTCTGGGGGGGGAGGGCAGTTTTACCTTCCGCCGGCTCCAGGGAAGCCCTTGGAGCCTTGGGAGGGCAAAACACGAGCCTACTGGGCCCACTAGAAGTTGGGAAACAGGCAGTTTCTGGCCTCCAGAGGGCATCCAGGGGGCAAGATGTTGTGGTTAGCTCTGGCCCAGCTCCTGCCCCAAGGACTGTGGATGTGGGGGAGACATCCACATGCTGCAGGCCTGTTTTGCCCCCAGTGGAATCTGCTGATGAAGGCTCCTCTGACCAAGAAGACATGAGTGACAGGGAGGAGGAGAGTGTGGCAGACAGCTCAGAAGGAGATCAATTATGTAGCTCCTCCTTGGATTCAGAACAAGAGTTAATGATACAGTCATGCATGCGGAGAGCGATGCATAGGCAACAACAACTGAGAGATTATTATCAAAGAAAATGAGGCCACCTGTGGTTTTGTGGGGATGTGGTAATTAGTGAGGCTGCTATAAATAGCAGCCTGTGGGTTTGGCCATTGTGGAGGATTATCTGATCATTGTGTTTCATGACTGCTTTACTGACTTTGACTTTTTGTGTGCTGATTTTTCCCTGCTTTGAAACTAAACCAGAGCAAAGTGTGTTTCACTTTGTGAAAGAAGAAGAACTGTGAATTGCCTCACAGCTGCAAGCTAAGTATCACAGAACTGATAAGGGACTTGTACAAATTACCAATTTGGTTGGAGATGAGTGCTCTTTGCTATCCCAAAAGAGGGCTTGGTTTAAGTGAATTTTCATTATAAAGAACATTGTTTTGAATTTTCAAACGTGTTTGTGTCTGAAATTTGTACCTGTGAATTTTTGGGAGGATTCTACCAGAGAGCCCGACAGAACACAAGACAAACTGTTTTCGCCCTCCCCAGAAATTGAATTATGGGTATGGGCACTCGCTTATGCACAATAGCACTCGTGCATATTCTTTCGGCACCCGAGGGAAAAAAAGTTCGCCATCAATGGACTAAAATGTGCTTTTATAATGGTTAGCACTTTCAAAGTCTACACTGTCTACGTTTATCATGCATCTAGTTTGCCTAGGAATGTCCTGGTTTTGTGATCCAGGCTGGTTGTTCCTGCCAGTTTACGAAAGATCCAAGAAAGTAGTGCAATACAAAGTCACACAGGGGGAAGGTGGGTTTAACCAGCTGTTATGGTTCAGCACTCAATTGCTTGTTCAAGCTAGCTGACTTGAAAAGGGAAAGGAAGGGATTTAATTTGCAAAATCTGAACTCACTCTCTTCTGCTGGATCGAGTGAAGCCATCGGAGAAAAGTCACTCATTTGGAAGATGCTTTTGAAAAACCACTAAAGCCCATATTAATTAGTGTTGCCTGATCAATCATCTAGCATGACGCTTGTCCCATGTTAACTGGTTAAAATTATGGAAAACTTACAATTTCTAGAGATAAAGGACCGACAGATGAAACTCTGAAGTGCCCCTCAGTTACAATATATGTGAAGCTGCCATTCTCAAGGCCATTAGTTAGGAAGGATATAGACTTCAGCAATAATAAAATAATGAACAATAAAGTCTATGGATTGTGGTGGACATGTTTATTGTTCATTCCATATTATATTTGAGATGCTAGTAATAAAGGAGTAACTTCATGAATAATCTATCATCTTACACATGCCTTTCATTCAATTAACCATTTGGACAACTTATTCATCTGTTTATGAGGGAGAAATGTCTTTCAGAGGGAGCATGTACAGTTCATTGCAAGCTTCTATTTTTTTTGGTGACTTCATTCAACAGCTGGTGGGCAGCATTCCCTGTAAGCTGCGTGCGCACCCCCAAATACCCCCCCGCACACCCTTTTCCACAGGCGCGTGCTCCCCATCCCCCTGCCAGCCTGCGGGGGTGTGTGGGGGAGGGGAGGCGCCAGCAGTAGAAGGGAAGGGAGCCGCGGCCGCCCCTGCCTCCCCATGGTGCCTTCGGCCCCCTCAAGCCCCTGGCCTCTCGGCCCTGCCCCCCGCCCGCCCAATCCGCCCCCTCTGCTCCTCCGCCGCCTCCTGCCTTGGGGCGTGACTTCTCCTGCAGCAGGGGCTGTGGCTTCTCCTTCTCCAACTTCTGCACTCCCAGCCAGGGGGCTGTGAAAGGGTTTTCTCCGTGCGCTTCGGGAATGCCCACCCCAACCCTCTCACAGCCCCTTTGCTGAGAGCGCTTTCGTCCCGGACTTTCAGCAAGGGGGCTGCAGTAGAGGCAGGGCAGGCGTTCCCGAAGCACTCAGAGAAAGCGCTCTCGCAGACCCCTCGCTGACAGAAAGAGAGAGAGAGAGAAAAGGGGGGAGAGAGATAGCAAGAGAGAGAAGAGAAAGAAAGCAAGAGAGATAGAAAGAAAGAGTGAGAGAGAAAGAAAACAAGAGAGAGAGAGAGCAAGAGGGGGAGAGAGAGAAAGAGAGGGAGAAAGTGAGAAAAAGAGAGAGAGAGCAAGAGGGGGAGAGAGAAAGAGAGAGAAATGACTCTTGATTTAAAGCATATGGTAAAAAGCACCCAAATAATAACAGAGAAAAAAAAACCCAGCCGTTTGTGTGTGTGTGTGTGAACTCTTGAACCATTTCCAATAGCTCACCTGTTATTGGAAATGGTTCAAGAGTTCACACACACACACATACACACACACACACACAAGGGGGGAGGAGGCAGGGATGGAAAAATAGGAGAAGATAGTAATAATAGTAATAGATTTTGATTTTGTTTTATTATTAATTTCTTTTAATAAAAAAGAAGGGAATTATTTATTTATTTATTTATTTATTTATTTATTCTTCTATGCCGCCCAGTCCCAAAGGGACTGCCGCTTAGACACTATACTTTTCCGCTTACACCGAAAAAAAATTAGAGGGAACATTGCTGGTGGGGGAAAGAACTATGGTTTCCATCCCAGAATTTAAGTCATATATGGCTAAGGGCCTCTGTGGAATACAAAGAAAACTCAAGTTGTATATAACTTTACAGAGCATCTTTGGAATGGATCAGCATATGTGATCCATGGTGGCGCAGTGGTTAGAATGCAGTAATGCAGGCTACTGCCAGCTGACTGCAATTTGCCAATTTGATTCTCACCTGGTTTAAGGTTGACTCAGCCTTCCATCCTTCCGAGGTTGGTAAACTGATATGCTGACTCCGTAAACTGCTTAGAGGGGGCTGTAAAGCACTGTGAAGCAGTATATAAGTGCTATTGCTTTCTTTTTGCAGGACAATAGGATGAGCATCATGTCCATTCAACAATCAGCAAGAGAAGAGCTAGTGATTTATTCTCTGCAGAAAAAAAAAGGCCAGTTGTTCTGTCTTGTGTCTGTGGAGATCCTCAGTCATCCAGGTCATAATTGTCTGAAATGTTCTTCTTTCTTCAAAAGGCAGCTGGGCTGTTTTTTTGTTTGAGTAAGAAGATAATGCTTTGCTTCTCACCCAAGAAGCTTCATTATTTCTGATGGAGGAGGATGAAAGTACTGATAGTTGAGACTGGAAGGTGGGAGGATGAAAAGGTCGGTTCTGATAGGATGTTGTGAGTAGAATGGGAGGATTCTATTTTTTTTGCAGTCATTTGGTCCTTAGCCCTCTCTGAGAATTGTTGAAGCCACATGGAGGTTTTTCTGGGCACTCAGGGTCACCAGAATCAGGATGCAATTGGTTGTGGAATCTTCTTGGCTCTTACTTTGCAGGCACTTGAATAGAGAATTTGTTTCATGCTTGTTTGGAATTTTTCTTTGTGTTTGTTTGTTTGTTTGTTTGTTTAGCTTATTTTACTATAGTAAATGGTAAATGTTGTTGTTGTTTTCTTTTACACATCTGTTTATCACTCTGTATAGTCTGGAGGACAGAAGGAAAAGGGGGGGACATGATCGAAACATTTAAATATGTTAAAGGGTTAAATAAGGTCCAGGTGGGAAGTGTTTTTAATAGGAAAGTGAACACAAGAACAAGGGGACACAATCTGAAGTTAGTTGGGGGAAAGATCAAAAGCAACATGAGAAAATATTATTTTACTGAAAGAGTAGCAGATCCTTGGAACAAACTTCCAGCAGACGTGGTAGATAAATCCACAGTAACTGAATTTAAACATGCCTGGGATAAACATATATCCATCCTATGATAAAATACAGAAAATAGTATAAGGGCAGACTAGATGGACCATGAGGTTTTTTCTGCCGTCAGACTTCTATGTTTCTATGTTTCTATGAAGTAAGGGTGTGTTCCCACTTACCTTAGCCAATGGTTTGCATCACGACAATTTGCGCATCCCCCATGCAATTTCACTTCTGCGCATGCTCAGAAGGTGGATTCAGCCTGAAACACAGCTGAGGAGCTGATCATATATGCTTCGGGTGAAGAAATAAAGGTCAGCATTAACCCAGGAGTGAGCAGGAGTGCTTTTTTACAAGGAGAGAATGAAGAGAAGCCATCCAAGCACAGGATATTTTTCTGAAAAATTCAGAAAAAAAGATGACAGCTCACACGCACCAGCACCAACACAACTGGATCTGTGATCACCAGTGGGTCACTAACAGTTCGGGTGATCTGGTCCAAACTGGCATGAACCCACCCCTCAGTCTAAGTAAACACAATGGCATTGGGCTTTGCAGAAGAGACGGAGTAATGACACGGACACAAGAGCTGGATTTAAAACTGGGTCATTTTTATTAAAATAAATTAGCATAATTTATTCAACTAAATTAGCATAAATTAACATATCTAACTATGACCCAAACAATGGACCTGCAGGGTCAAACAATTGCTTCCGGGGCGGAAATGACGTAGCAATCAACATTCCTGGGCAACTTTGGGTGTAGCTCGATGCTAGTCCAGGTGAGGGACCACTCCCTCACCTGAGACCCTGCCATGCACTTGCATGAGGGGGGTCCCGCCGGCTAACCCCTACCTGGGGGCTTCAAGGTGCGGGACCCAAAGACAGGTTCCCCCCAATTGCTCAGGTAGCACCCCACCATGAGCTTGGAGAGAACCTGTCAATCATCCCCAAAGATGCCCAAGGGAGAACGCGCAGTTGCTAAACTACCACCCAGTTTTCCACCCCTAACCTGCCTACCCAAATGACCAAAGGTAAGCCAATTAGCCTAAAAAGGTGCAAGCACCCCCTAACCACTTATCCCTTTCCCCAGTGTGGAATGGGTGAAAAAACGGCCCAGCTAAAAGGCCAAACCGCAAAAAATTCCCATTCGGCCCCCTAGGGCGACCCATAATAGCACACTGCAAAAATAGGGAGGGCGGGCGGGTGTCTGCTCTTGTGACGTGGTCCGGGCGAACAGGCCAAACCTGGGCCTGCACGCCCTTTTATAGGGCTGGCAAGCCCCGCCCAGCCACGTCAGTAATCAGGCCACCCTGGCCTGATTCTCGGCCGAAGTCTCGCAATCTCGCGAGACTTCAGCCGAGATCCAAGATGGCGGCTGCCATGTGTCCGTGCCGTCCCGACCCTCCTGCAAAAGGCACCGGCTGGTAAGTCTGCTGGTGCTATTTTGTGTATTGCATTGCATTCCATTGCATTGCATGTTGACTTTGACCTTTTTATAACATCATTTAGAGAGCCAGTTTGGTCCAGTAGTTATGGCATTGGACTAGAAACTAGGAGACTGTGAGTTCTAGTGCTGCCTTAACCATGAAAGCCAGCAGGGTGATTTTGGAACAGTCACTCCTTTTTAGCCCAATTCATTTCACCAGGTTGTTGCTGAAGGAAAATAGGAAGAGGAAGGAATATTATGTATGTTCATCATTCTGACTTCCTTACAAAGCAGGGGTGGGCAATTAATTTTGCCATGGGGCCGCATGAGAAATTGGGATGGTTTTAGAGGGCCGGACTAATATAATTAACTCAGTTCTACCCAATAGTGTAAACCTTGGCTAACTCTTCCGATGGGAGTCCCGATTCTCTGCCCAAGTGTCATAAGAACAGAGCACTAGTAGCTGCTGCAGGGGTCAGGGGAGGAAGAATGTGGTATCTGTGTACCACTCCTGTACTGCTCACAGGGGATTTTTTTTCAGCGCTGACCACTCTAAAGACCCAGACCCTGTCCTGACCTAAACACCCAGACCCATTCTACAGACCCCTAATTGCTTGCTGTATGGTAACACGGTACACCAGTCACTGCGCTGGAGTGTTTGCGTGGTTTCTGTGCTCGGCTGCTCTTGGTAGGAGATCAGGGTCCATTCCAGTGCGAGGATGAAAGAGCTCACCGCATCTGCCGGGAGTCCTCCAGTTCCTGCTTTCCTCATGATTCATCAGGAAAGCAGGAACCGGAGGAGATTAGATTAGATTAGATTTATTGGATTTATATGCCGCCCCTCTCCGTAGAATCGGGGCGGCTAACAACAATGGTAAAAAAACAATACATAGTAACAAATCTAATATTTAGCAATCTAAATTACAGTTTTAGGTTAAAAAAAATCCAAAAGAATCCCCAATATATAAAAAACAAGCACACAATCGAATCATACACAGAAACTACATGGGCAAGGGGGAGATGTTTCAATTCCCCCATGCCTGATGGCAGAGGTGGGTTTTAAGGAGTTTCCGAAAGGCAAGGAGGGTGGGGGCAATCCTAATTTCCGGGGGGAGCTGGTTCCAGAGGGTTGGAGCCACCACAGAGAAGGCTCTTCCCCTGGGTCCCGCCAGACGACATTGTTTAGTCGATGGGACCCAGAGAAGGCCCACTCTGTGTGACCTAGCCGGTCGCTGGGATTTGTGCGGAGTCCCAGTAGACGTGGTGAGCTCTTTCATCCTTGCACTGGAGCGGACCCCAAACTCCGTGGACCGGTCACAGATAGCGGGCGGGCCAGGTACAGACAACAGGCGGGCCGTATGTGGCCCGTTGGCCTCCCCTTGCGCAGGTCTGTTATAAAGTAGTAAATAATGCATGTCTTTTAAAAAAATATAATAGATAAAAAGTCAGCCAAAGTCTTTCAGAGAATCTGGGTGCCTGGTTACCAGAGCTATAAGTTGCACAGTAATGTTAGTATGCCAGTCAAATGTAGAGTTGAGACAATCAGCACATTCTTGGAATGACAACAAAACAGAAATAGAAGCAAAGTATTTAACACGCTCATTAGAGGAAGAGGTGGGTATGAATGCCAATTGTCAGATATCTGAATCTGGACTTCATCATGGAAAGTGGATCTGAATGGTCTGATCTGAGACAAAATGAATAATTTTCCAGCCTTTAGAGTTGGCAGCCACTTGCATGTGAATGATTTAAAGGGACCATCTGTCCAAAATCCTCTCACCGAAATGCTGATAAAATAATCCAGCGTGGAAAAGCATCTGCCCTTTTAAAACAAAAACAAAAACAAAAAAAACTCATGGGCAGAAATCAATGTCAGTGTCAGAGGTCAAGCAACCCTTGACCATTTGCTATTGGTCTTTATTTAGGATCAAGGGAACAGTGGTGAGAATTGTACAGATTCCTTGATAAATACTGTAGTTTATTTATTTATATATTCAATTTTTTTTAATGCCGCCCTTCTCCTTAGACTCAGGGCGGCTTACAATATGTTAGCAGGTGTGTTGCCAATGCTTATATAGGTTCATATTTGTTTGATTGTTTGATTTTTTAAAAAAATACTTATAAATATATATACATACTACCCTTTACACATAAGCAGTAATAAGCAGCCAAAATGTTTACTGCCACACTGTGGGTGTGGCTTATTTTGTGGGTGTGGCTTAATGGTCATGTGACTGAGTAGGACTGGCTTGCCGGCCATGTGATGAGGTGGGAGTGGCTTGAACAATCATCATCGTTCAAGTGAACTGTTAAGTCCTCGACTTACAACCTTACCAGTGTTGCTCGCTGGGTTGACAATTTGCTCTGTGTTTCCTGCGCTCTCCGTCCTGGGTCATCCCCTCTGCCTAAGGCTGGGTAGCTAGGTGAACGGGTGTTGCCAGAAGCATAAATGCTGCCAGCGTTGCTACCACCCAGGCCTTCTGCTTGCACCTCAGGTGGGAAATGGCTGCGTGAGGCTGGAGGGGAGCCGGCTCATCCGAGGCCAGGAAGGAGGAAAGAGGAAAAAAGCAAGGAGATCCGAGGCGAGACCAGTAATCCAGGAAGTGACAGACGCCAATCATCTGGAGTTGTGCACGCATCTTCATTTCTGCCGGTGGAACTGTGTTCCACCCCATCCTGCCTGCTGCCCACCCCTGCACATAAGGTATCTTAGGAACCTTCCATAAAACAAGATATAGGCTAAAACATCCACATATGAAACTATATCAAATAGTTAAAATATCATCTGGGCATATGATGATGATGATGATGATGATGATGATGATGTCTATTCCTCAGACTCAGAGCGGATATTGGATGAATTGTGTTTAATTGTTTAAGATAAAATAGGAAGAATAGAAGAATAGAAATTACATTACATACAGTGAAGGGCTACCAAAATTTTTACTACCACACTATGGGCATGGACGCTTTGCATTTTCTTTCAACATCTTTAAGTGCAAATTGGGTTCTCTGGTTTGGAGATCCATTTTAGCTACCCCCCTGCATTCCCCTTCGTGCGGGCAGCAACCCACCCCTGACTATATACAAGAAACATGGTTTCTTCTTTCATAACCTTTCATCGGGAGAGCCTGTAGTTAAAAAAATATAAACAGCTATCCCCCTGACTACAATCCTAGCTATATTCGGCCTAACTGTACACATGAATCTATTGTACACAATATATATAGTGCAATATTCTATTGTAACAGGATAAAGCCAAAACAATACTTTTATATCTTATATTTGTTAACTAATCTTGGATCTATGTGGGAGACCTTATAATTGGGAAAACAATTCTGATCTATATACTACTAAAACTCTTACTATCATGACAAAAAAGTGCATCCTAGGGCAACAGTTTTTGAAATAAAGTACCTTTAATGGGCTAACTTATAGAATGGGTCCAAAATTTAGAACCTGTGACTCCTGAAGAAAAAAATTATTGAGGGATGTTGTGACTGCTTCAATAATTGAGGGATGTTGTGACTGCTTCAACTACTGCAATCATACACTCTTAATTTTCAAAAATTCTAATAAATAATAAAATAATAATAATAATGACAGTTTCCCAGTCAGTCTCACAATCCCTCACTCTTTCTCCCTCACCCAGCAATAGGCACTTACCTGCTGGCAGGGGAGGGGAAGGGAGAGGAGAGGGAGGGAAGGGAATAGAAGGGAAAGGATATTTCCGATGCTCCCTGTTAGATTCCCACAAAGAAACCCAATGGAGAAGTTGGAAGCTGTTCCTGCCCTTTGGTTTTTTTTTTATTATTATTTTATTGCCTACCCTCTGTCGTTCTGTTTCTTTTCTCTTGTGGCCATTTCCAAAATGGCATCCACTTCTGAGATGACACAAGGCAGCTTCTATATAGGAAGGCTGTGTGGTGCATTAGCTAATTATGTAGCGAGGTGGCGCAGTGGGTAGAGTGCAGTACTAAAGCTGACTGCTAGATCTGCAGGTCAGCGGTTCAAATCTCATCACCGGCTCAAGGTTGACTCAGCCTTCCATCCTTCTTTTTTAAAAATTTTTAAAAAAATTATTCTATACATATATATGTACAGTACATAAATCAATATTAATACATTTAAAAGAAAAAACAAAAACAAAAGTAACAAAAAAACCTCAAAAATGAGGACCCAGATTATGGGGGCAATATGCTGGCTCTGTTAAAAAGTGCTATTGCTAACATGTTGTAAGCCACCCTGAGTCTAAGGAGAATGGTGACATAAAATATCGAATAAATAAATCAAATACAGTAAATCACTCTCTTTTGGTACATTTGCTAATTGTCTTTGGAAGAGGTCAGTAGAGCAATGACAGGGACGAGGCCTAGATGGGCCCAAAGCTGGGTAAGAAGTAGGTCCAAGGAGGAAGGATAGACAGGTGGAGGCATTTGCAACATCCCTACGATCATTTCTAAGGATGGGAGGATTGTCAAGCAGCCATAACTTTGGATAGAGGTCATGGGCCCATTCATTAAGCAACATCATAATTTTGAAGAGCTGCTGAATGAAAGGTCATCATAATTAGGATTAGGATTAGGAAAAAGGTCAAGATTATCTATATGCAAATGTAGTATACTTTCAAAAGCACCAACTGCAGTTTGAGAACGATGGTTATTTGCTTATTCCTTTTGAGGGGCAGCTGTAATCTCAAGAGCTATCTTTGCCCACAGAAGTTTGAAGATCCAATCTACTCATACCTTTTCATCCTTTGCTATGATAGTTGGCTCCACTTTTTCCAAAGCCATTTTGATCCACCATTTATTTCTTTGGAAGTGATTCTATGTTATACTAATAGGGGAGTTTTTCTGTTATTCATAAAATAGATATAAGAATTAAAATAAAAGTTGTTAGAACAGTGGCACAGCGTCTTCAAAACAAGTGAAATTCACTTCTGCTTTATCCCTGGTTTTATCACTTCTCTGGAAATGGGGAGCAAGGGGTAACAAGATGTTGATATCAAGTTTGTTTTGTTACCAAGCTTTATCTGCATGTAGGGTTAATGAGAAGTGGTAGAGAAGGGATGTTAATTAATCAAATAGTTTTCCACCAAACTATATACCACTGAGTTTCTTCTAGAACACATTTTATGGCTCCTATTAGAACTGGAATTCAGGAAGAAGGGAACTCAAGTAGAGCACATTAAAGGACAAAATTGGATTTGCTTATCCCTAGGGGTATTCATTGCTTGAGACTAACTAATTCAACATTTGGAGGCATGAGATAGAGATCAATTGCAGGATGCATTATTAAGGTGGCCTATAGTTTGCATAATGAAACTAACCAACAAAAAATATGCCCATTTTGCTAAACAGATGGCTTTTCAGTTGCTTCCGGCTAAGAACATGTGGATGCTGGCAGACTTTTTCTTTTTTGCTCCAACGTGCAGCTGTATCAAACAGAGAGCACCCAAAACTTGGCAGAATTCAGTCCAGCTTTCTCTCCCTTGTTCTTCCACTCAGTTGTGCCAAAGATAGCAAGTGCATTTTAGATGGAAACACTTTCAGTCTGTTCTCCCTGGAGAAACAACAACTTCATTCAGTTATTCAAAGGGAACAGACAGCTGGTTTTGGCCCTGTTTTCTTTATAGGCAGTGACTCCACTCCACTGCTCCTACCAGCTTCTAAAATGATGATTGATTGAAGACTTTGTCTTACTTCTTGTGCACATTCCAAAATCTATCAAATGTTAGGGAAGTAATGCATGTTCTTAGGTTAGTCTAGGGCTCTCTATGAAAATTCTTTGTGGGGGAAATCCATTCATATCAAAATTCAACACAGTAATAAATGGAAAATTGCCAATACTCAGGCAATATGCAGCGGTCCCTTCCTTCCCTACATTTGGGGGAATTCTGGGATTTGAAGTCCATTCATCTTAATGTGGTGAAGTTAAGAAACATTGTATTAGACAGACAAAAAATATATCTCCCAGGTGCCTAAGCAAATAGCAAGGGAATTAATAATAGCTTCAAATGCTAGCATATAGGCAGGTCAAAAGGCAAAGTTTGCGAAAGGTAAGGAGGGTGAGGGCAGTCCTGGTCTCTGGGGGAAGTTGATTCCAGAGGGCTGGGGCCACTACAGAGAAGACTCTTCTTCTGGGTCCCACCAGACAGCATTGTTTTGTCGACGGGACCTAGAGAAGGCCAATTCTGTGGGACCTAATCGGTCGCTGGGATTCATGCGGCAGATGGATGAGGGAGAGTAGGAGAGGGTGGGAAAGAGGGAAATGGAGAGCGAGTGAGTGGGGGAGAGAGGGGGGAGAGGGGGGGAGAGAGAGAGAGAAAGAGGGAGAGATTCCTGAAAGTAAAACTCCCAAGCACCAAAGGTGATTGCCTAAACATCTCCATCAGATACTTCCCAACCATAACCTTTGCACCAAAAGCAAGACATTAGAATACTTGAGAGACGTAAAAGATCAACCAAGAGGGGAAAATGAGAATGAAAGGTCTAGATGAGAGAGAAAGTTAAATTGCTTAAAATTATATGCAAAAATGAAGAATAGAAACACAATTTCCAACAAAAGAGAGAACTAAGCAATGCTGAAGTGATGATAGAAGGCTAGGAGCAATGCTGAACTTCTCTGGGACTGGAGGTGAGATAGAGTGTAATATACAGCCAAGAAAACATTCAGGAAACAGATAATAAGTCCAATCAACTTTAGAAGGCTTTTTACCCTTCCCAGCTCCATTTGGGGAAAGAGGCTTTTTCCCCTTCCCAAGACAAGACACTTGCATATGCGCAGCTCACATGCCTGCAGAGTGGGCTCCGCGTACCACTTGTGCCATACATTCACCATCACAGCTCTAGGAGTTAAAATAAGTGTTTTAGGCCAGAATCAGATTCTTTGTGTTCAGGTGTGCTAGGCAAATCCTAGGCAAAAAAACACAAGGAAATAAATAAAATGCTTTTTTCCCATCCTTTTAATAAAGGCCCTTACTTATTTTGTTAAAAATTACAGTCTAGTGACAATTCATGGGGATCTAAAGACATACAGCATGCAGTAGAATACCATTTCATTCTCCCTTTTCCTATTTGGAGTTGGAAACAAATTTAAAAACCTTCAGGATAGCCACTTAATTTGAAATGAGAAAAGATTTAAAACACCCTTGGCTGTTCCTTAAAGGTCCTTTATATCTGGTGCTGACTAACTGCTGCAGTAGTCCCCAAGAGACATCTTAAGGCCTATACTAGAGTGATCAATAAGATCTTCTTAAATGGATGAGATCTTTCTAATTCACTTCATTTCTTAGAAACTGTGGAGGTAAGCTAAGCTATCTGCCGTCTTATTCCTTCTGAAGTGGGTAAAATAAGGATCTAGATTATTGTGGGCAATAGGCTGACTCTATAAACTGCTTAGAGAGGGCTGGAAAGCACTATGAAGTGGTGTATATGTTTAAGTGCTATTGCTATTAAAATTAAGATGTTTAAAAACTTAGGCAGAGGGAGCCTCTTCATTATAAACTATAGTAAATAAAGTCAATAATACAGAAAACAACTTCTGTTGCTATAGTCCCAGACACTATAGAAAGAAATCTGAACAAAGAGCAATGCATGCATTCATAAGTACAGTGATACCTCATCTTACAAACGCCTCGTGATACAAACTTTTCGAGATACAAACCCGGGGTTTAAGATTTTTTTGCCTCTTCTTACAAACTATTTTCACCTTACAAACCCACCGCCGCCGCTGGGATGCCCCACCTCTGGACTTCCGTTGCCAGCGAAGCACCCATTTTTGCACTGCTGGGATTCCCCTGAGGCTCCCCTCCATGGGAAACCCCACCTCTGGACTTCCGTGTTTTTGTGATACTGCAGGGGAATCCCAGCAACGCAAAAATGGGCGCTTCGCTGGCAATGGAAGTCCAGAGGTGGGGTTTCCCAGCGAAAGGAGCCTCAGTGAAATTGCAGCATCATTTCACTGAGGCTCACCCCACCTCCTGAGGTCCGGAGGTGGGGTTTCGAGGACTTCGGTGTTTTTGTGATGCTGCGATTTCACTGATGCTCCCTTCACTGGGAAACCCCACCTCTGGACTTCTGTTGCCAGCAAAGCACCCATTTTTGCACTGCTGGGATTCCCCTGCAGCATCACAAAAACACGAAAGTCCGGAGGTGGGGTTTCCCATGGAGGGGAGCCTCAGGGGAATCCCAGCAGCGCAAAAACGGGTGCTTCGGCTGGCAAAAAGCGGTGAATTTTGGGCTTGCACGCATTAATCGCTTTTCCATTGATTCCTATGGGAAATATTGTTTCGTCTTACAAACTTTTCACCTTAAGAACCTCGTCCCAGAACCAATTAAGTTTGTAAGACAAGGTATCGCTGTATCTATACATTAGATTTCTGTAAATTTCAGAAGCTTTTCTCTATTGATGTTTTGAGCAAAGCAGCCTTTTAAAGTTGTTTCGTGAAGCAATATATTTACCTGCTTCTAAATAATACTTGCCTTAATTATAAAACCTCTTGTGCAGTGTTTCTCAGCTTCAATATCTTTACAATGTGTGCCGTGCTGGCTGGAGAATTCTAGGAGTTGAAGTCTACATATCTCATGGACTAAGAATGTTAACATGCTTGTGAAGAAGGCACAAAAGAGGCTGTACTTCCTAAGAAGATAAATCTATCTCAGAATATACCGTTGTCCTACTCTTGTAGCACTATTGAGAGCGTCCTAACATATAGTATTCACTCATGGTATGGGAGCAGCTTTGTAGCGGATAAAAAAGCTTTACAGAGAATCATTATAATTGCTCAGAATATCATTGGGCTCCAGCTATTATCCCTGGATGATATCTTCACATCTCGCTGTTTTAGGAAGGTGCACAACATTCTCAGAGACTCCTCCTGCTTACAATCTTTTGGGACTGCTGCCTTCTGGCAGAAGATACAGAACAATTAAAACCCGAATCACATATTTTCTGAACAGTTTTTTTTTATCACAGAGCTATAATTGCACTTAACAATGTACTAGGACAGTGATGGTGAACCTTTTTTTCCTTGGGTGCCGAAAGAGCATGAGTGCATGTTGTTGTGCATGCGTGAGTGCCCACACCTGTAAGTCAATGCCTGGGAAGGGCAAAAACAGCTTCTCTTGCCCCCCAGAGGCCCTCTGCAGGCTGGAAACAGCCTGTTTCCCAATGTTTGGTGGATCAAGTAGGCTCATGTTTCACCCTCCCCAGGCTCCAAAGTCAGAGAACACACAAAGAAATATTTTCTGGCTTGAGGACATGCCAGTAGCTAAGGGGTGGTATGCCTTCAGGAGATGAATATATCCCTTCCATGGTACAAAGCACATTGTCAATGTTACATTGCTCAACCTCATATTCTATTTGGCTTCCAGAGTTGCTTTTATACGGCTGTTTTGTAATTCTACATATAGTCCTCCTAAATGTAGGAAGAGTGTATAATCTGAAATGTATTACTATTAAGCAAGATGTGGATCACAAATTCCAATTAAAACAATCAATTTGACAAGGAAAATCAGTTTGATTCAATGCTTCCAAAAGATTTGATTCTCATGAGCAAATAATTGAATCTAATAGGATTTCTCATTGATTCAAGAAAAGCAATTTCCATGTCCAAACCAAATTAGAGATCCCCATTTGTCTAACAAGTCAAGATTCTGAGTTGAATTCCCAAATCACGCAGCCTTAGCTATTAGCATGTACCTTAGTATACTTCATTGGGTTGTTGTTCAGAATAGAGATGGGATTATCCTTTGTATAATTTCTTCCATGCAGAAAGTAAAGAAACAATATGCTCTCATTTTAATAAGCAGAAAGTGTTTGGAATTCAAGAACACATGGGAATTAAAGGCAATACAAAGAATGTACATATTAGAGGTCCCTATGATACATTGCAATATACAGACAATAAATAATCATAAAATACTGGGCAAAAATCCAACATGTCATTTTCAATCACATTCATACTCACAGCAAAATCTCAGTTTACAGACAAAATAATTCAGCACCTGTCTTTTTTGTAAGCATTTTGGAACAAAAAAAAAAATCAACATTTTTGAGCTTCCTGCTTTTGGATGAGCAGAGAGAAAAATGTTATGTGATACTTGGTTTACATTTCAGTTATTTGTGTATGAAAAGGATATACGTTTCCAAAGGACTTTTGGCAAGGGCGTCTAAAAAAACAATTGAAATTAATTTTAAAGAGGAGTGGATAAATTCATGAAGGGCTAGGCTTTTAATAGTCAAAATCTATTGGAGTTGGATAGCTATAATAATATATAAATAAATAAGATTTTATGAATATTTAAGTTTAAGTTTAAGTTTAATCAGATTTGTATGCCGCTCCTCTCCGCAGACTCGGGGCGGCTCACAGCAATAACAATACAATGTAAAACAAATCTAATATTTAAGTTAATTTAAAAAACACCACAAATTAAAACCAATCATACATACTAGCGTACCATGCATAAATTTTATAAGCCTAGGGGGAGGGAACATGTCAATTCCCCCATGCCTGACGACAGAGGTGGGTTTTAAGGAGCTTATGAAAGGCTAGGATGGTGGGGGCAACTCTGATATCTGGGGGGAGTTGGTTCCAAAGGGTCGGGGCCGCCACAGAGAAGGCTCTTCCCCTGGGTCCCGCCAAACGACATTGTTTAGTTGATGGGACCCGGAGAAGGCCAACTCTGTGGGACCTAACTGGTCGCTGGGATTCGTGCGGCAGAAGGCGGTCCCGGAGATATTCTGGTCCAGTGCCATGAAGGGCTTTATAGGTCATAAAATCTTTTGAATCACACTTAATTCTTGTTGCCTATAGGGATAGGTCAATGGTAAGAATCAAAAGGCCATTTCTTCTTTCTTGGAGAAAATATTATTTTTATTTAAATTATTTAAAAAAAATTATCACACATTCTAGTTGAGAGAAGTTACCTGAGGAAGGGCTCCAGCACAAATCCAAAAGCCTGGAAAATGAAATCTCTGATCCAGGTGATTAACCCAGATTGGATCCTGCAACATTTCTCAATAGTCTCTGTTAGTGCTATGTACAAAACAGTTGGGTTTGCAATATATAAACAAGTTAACAATGAATTGAACAAGTTATTGAAATGCTATAACTTTAAGAGGTAGCGTTGCAAATTGCCATAAGAGGGAGCCAGAGAGCACCTCTCTGTTCTTTTTCACGATTCACTGTGATTGGTTTAGTAAGTTCTGTGTTAGTCTGATGGATTTATAAGATGTAATATACATGATATACATACATATATATGTATGTCTGATATGTAAGACAAAGACAGGCTTGTAATATGATTATTGTATTGAGAGATATTAATTGATTTAAATGTGTATGACCGGACAGTTTAACTTGACTGTGCTATTTCTAAAGTAAACACTATGTTATATATTTTTATGTATCTGCTTTGTAAGACTGAATAGTTATTCATGTCTCCCGATTATCTGCTGGAATTTTGCCTCCTCTTTACAAACAGCATTGGCCAGAATACATCCGGAACCGCCTTCTACCGCACGAATCCCAGCGGCCGATAAGGTCCCACAGAGTTGGCCTTCTCCGGGTCCCGTCGACCAAACAATGTCTTTTGGCGGGCCCCAGGGGAAGAGCCTTCTCTGTGGTGGCCCCGGCCCTCTGGAACCAACTCCCCCCAGAGATTAGAATGGCCCCCACCCTCCTTGTCTTTCGCAAATTACTTAAGACCCACCTTTGTCGCCAGGCATGGGGGAGTTAAGTTATCCTTTCCCCCTAGGCTTCTACAAGTTATGCATGGTATGTTTGTGTGTATATTTGGGTTTTTTTTTGTTTTTTGTTTATTTATTTTTATAATAAGGGTTTTTTAGTTGTTTTTATTAATTGGATTGTTCATGTTGTTTTACCACTGTTGTTAGCCGCCCCGAGTCTGCGGAGTGGGGCGGCATACAAATACAATAAATAATAATAATAATAATAATAATAATAATGACATATATCAGCAATTTGGAAAAACAAGTGAAGTTTTGTCCATCTTTACAGATTTCTCAAATCACTGGATGTGCCACACAGAATGCAAGATTAGATGGACCTTCAATATAATAATATAGCCGGCCTTCTTCTATTCCTAAAATCAAATCCATGTTTCATTTTACATATCTGGACAAATGTTCAAATATTGAAATTCATGCATATGTTTTCAGCTATCAGGCATCCCTATGCAAAATCTACAAATAAAAATATAAAATACTTCAGCTAAAGTAATTTCAGACTATGAAATTACATCTTGAGGTTAAAAAAAATAAAGAAAATAAAGCTAAAGCTTGTTCACATCCACATCCTTCACTACATCTCTATATACTTTTAAGTCCTTGCAAACCATTTATGATGCTACCATGTCCATATATTGCTTCATGAATTAGCTTGTTTTTTCTTTAAATTTCTCATCTTCCATCAGTTTCAACCAGTCACACCTTCTTAATCCCCTTTTCCTCTTGACTCATTCAGTCTCACTTCATATATATCTCTTGTGTTTCAGTCTCTCTCCCTCCCTCCCTCCCTCCCCGCCCCTCTCTCTTTCTACATCCACACACATTTCCAAGATACTATATTTTTTGCATTTCACTATTTTTTACAATCAGCATCAATTTGGCATGCATTTGCTATGAAATTGTTGTGGTTAGCTCTGGCTCAGCTCCTGCCCCAAGGACTGTGGGTGTGGGGGAGACATCCACATGCCGCAGGCCTGTTTTGCTCCCGGTGGAATCTGATGATGAAGGCTCCTCTGACCAAGAAGACATGAGTGACAGGGAGGAGGAGAGTGTGGCAGACAGCTCAGAAGGAGATCAATTATCTAGCTCCTCCTTGGATTCGGAACAAGAGTTACTGATACAGCCACGCATGCGGAGAGCGATGCATAGGCAGCAACAACTGAGAGATTATTATCAAAGAAAATGAGGCCACCTGTGGTTGGGTGGGGCTGTGGTAATTAGTGAGGCTGCTATAAATAGTAACCTGTGGGTTTGGCCATTGTGGAGGATTATCTGATCGTTGTGTTTCGTGCCTGCCTTGCTGACTTCGACATTTGTGTGCTGATTTTTCCCTGCTTTGAAACTAAACCAGAGCCAAGTGTGTTTCACTTTGTGAGAGAAGGACTGTGAATTGCCTCACAGCTGCAAGCTAAGTATCTCAGAACTGATAAGGGACTTGTACAAATTACCAGTTTGTTTGGAGACGAGTGCTCTTTGCTATACAAAAAGAGTGCTAAGTTTATTTGAATTTTCAGTATAAAGAACACTGTTTTGAATTTTCAAACGTGTGTGTGTCTGAAATTTGTATCTGTGAATTTTCGGGAGGATTCTACCAGAGAGCTCGACAGAACAGAAAGAATGTCAAGTAAGTTCAATAAATAAATAAATAAAATATAAACCATTCATTCTTGATTCCATCTTTATTTTTCTACACTGAGTTTGAAGAAACTGAGTTTTACCACTGACCTTTATGTTCTTCTTCCTTTCTCTCCTCTCTCTTCCATGTAACAAAACACTGTCATTGGGGAGGTAAAATGTATGCCCCGATAAAACATGTGAGTTGCATTCACTACTAAACCTAAGAGATGTCCCTTCATATATGTGAAGTGCTTAAAACTGCCCTTATGAGAAAACATTCACAGCTAGCAAAACTAACCCTGAGTGGCAACAGGAGAAGGACTCAAATAGAAATTAATGGCTTAGCAACCCAAATTTTTATACTTACTCATCATATATCAAAGAGTATATAGCTAGCATGCTGTTCTAGTAGGAAGCAATAAGGTCACCAGATGAGTTTATCCAAAACAATGCCATGCTCTAATTTATACTAAAATAAGCAAACGTAACAATTAACTTCCTTTCTCACCCATGTTTGACACATCTTCTGCTCAGCATAATGCGGCACTGAATTTTCCAAAATTTGCTGTAATGACTTTTTGTACCTTTTAATTAAAAATTCTAGAATACTTTAATATAAATGTACATATAGCTTCTTAAGCTCTCCTTTAACCCGTATGAGTCTTTGCTCTTTGACTACCTCTTTGCTAATATCTTTTTTTAGATGCACATTATGCAAACATTTTCCTTAATGCATTTTTATCATTCACAACTTTGTTCACTTCATCCTTTTCATGTTCCCCATTCACTTTATTTTAGATACTTCTATGGCGCTATCTGCCCTGTACCAATTCTCTTTCTTCATCCAGCATTCTATATCACTAAAGAAGAATCAGTGATTGTTCTGACGGACTCTCTGGTAGGAGCCTCCCAAAAATTCAAAGGTACAAATTTCAGACACACACACATTTGAAAATTCAAAACAATGTTCTTTATCACAAAATTCAAAATAAACTAAGCACTCTTTTTGTATTGCAAAGAGCACTTGTCTCAAAACAACCTGGTAGTTTGTACAAGTCCCTTATCAGTCCAAAAGTACTTAACTTGCAGCTGTGAAGAAAGTCTTCTTCTTCCACGAAGTGAAACACACTTTGCTCTGCTTTGGTTTCAAAGTGGTGAAAAGTCAACAAACAAAGGCCGGAGTCAGCAAGACATTCATGAAACACAACGATCAGATAATTCTCTACAATGGCCAAACCCACACACTGCTATTTATAGCAGCAGAACTAATTATAGCAGCCCCACCCAATCACAGGTGGCCTCATTTACTTTTGTAATAATCCTTTAGTTGTTGTCTCCTATGCATCGCTCTACGTATGCGTGGATGTGTCATTAATTCTTGTTCAGAATCCAGAGATGATACAGATGATTGATCTCCTCCTGGGCTGTCTGCCAAACTCTCCTCCTCCCTGTCACTCATGCCTCCTTGGTCAGAGGAGACTTCGTCGGCAAATTCCATTGGGAGCAAAACAGGCCTGCAGCATGTGGATGTCTCCCCCACATCCACCTCCACATTCCTTGGAGCAGGAGCTGGGCCAGAGCTAACCACAACAGTGATGATGATGATTATGATGATATTTATTCAATAGTATCTGATTCACAATGATTCCATGGACCAGCAATCTCCAAATTTTCTGATTTTTGATGTCTTCTTTCAGTTGTTTCGTGCTCTGGCTGGTGTCAGTATTGAAGAGTTCCTAAACGCCATGATTTTGGCACATTCATTCCCTTTTAGTGCTACCCATTCTGAGCATATCTGCCTTTTCCAGTGAATTTAATTGCATGACATAGCCAAAATAAGTAAGACAGAATTTTGTGAGTTTGCCTTGCAGCAAAATGTCTAGTTTTATATGCTCCAGTACTTGATCGCTTGTCAACTTTGCTGTCCAAAGAATACTCAGGAGACTTCTCTAACACCACAGCTCAAGTGGGTTCATTTCCCCCACTGTCTATTTTGCCAATTCTCTAACTGTATTCAAATATAGTAATAGAGTGATTTAAATCGAACTGTTTAATTAAATGAAAATTATTCAGTTCAAATCACGGATTCAAATATAAGGGTCAGATCAATTTGAAAAGGTCAGATGGAAAGTCGGACTTGGACAAAAAATATTCACTCTAGCAGAAGACCTTTGTTATATTTGAATCTATTTAACACACCAGATTGTTGAAGCATCATTTTACTGAGCCTATCGAACTGAGATCAGTGCACCATAATAGGTATTATAGTCCATTTGAACATAATAACTTACACTATTTTGGTTTATTCATAAAAAGTGAAAAATATTTGTTTGTTTGTTTGTTTGTTTGTTTAGTCCAATACACAGTGAGAGTTTTAATTTTCACGGGTATATGTATGTAGATTGTTCTGAGTTCGGGTTTTGCCCTGTGTAATATTTTGCATGTTTATGCGACGTTTCGGTGAAATCACATTCACCATCATCAGGCTGAAGTTCCAAGCTTCGTGTTGTTGTAAAATGGATTTCACCGAAACGTCGCATAAACATGCAAAATATTACACAGGGCAAAACCCAAACAGAACAATATATATATATATATATATATGGAAAGTATTCTTTCATAGATATATTTTACTATGAGTATCTCCTCTATAACGTTCATCATGTATTTTACTGTGTGTGTGTGTGTGTGTGTGTATATATATATATATATATATATATATATATATATATATATATACACACACACACACACACACACAGTAAAATACATGATGAACGTTATAGAGGAGATACTCATAGTAAAATATATCTATGAAAGAATAGAAAAGAAGATATAGTAATAGAACATATCAATGAAAGAATAGAAGAAGAGATATAGGAATAGAAGAAAGGTATAGGAGATATAGGAGAGCAATAGGACAGGGGACGGAAGGCACTCTAGTGCACTTGTACTCACCCCTTACTGACCTCTTAGGAATCTGGATAGGTCAACCATAGATAATCTAAGGGTAAAGTTTTGGGGGTTTGGGGATGTCACTATGGAGTCCGGTAATGAGTTCCACACTTCGACAACTCGGTTACTGAAGTCATATGGGGTGATTGGTTTTGGTGTAGCTTTTGTGTGACCATTTTGTGTGACCCTGCTTTTGGCTTGTAAATAGTGCAGTCACCTTATTCTAGCCATTGCTTCATTCTACAAATTCTATGAGCCAGAGATAAACTAATGATAGTATAAAATACTATGTAAATACAGAGAGTCCTTTGTAGAACTGTAGTCATCCAATTATTCATTCTTTCTGTCTATTGTTTATTTATTGTTTTACAAAGACAATGTTCTTTGTGTATCACAATTTGGTTCTTTTTGTCTGGGTAGTAAGAATTAAATATTTATTCCTGATATAAACAAGTAAAAACATAAACTGCTTTAAATTTGTCCTTGTACTTGAGATAGCTGAAACAATCCTTAATCTTTCGGTATGTGTATATGTGTGTGTGTGTATGTTAGATGGTAACTTGAACTGACTCTTCTGTACCAAAAACAAGTCATAATATTTTAACACCAGTTGTGATTCAGTGTTGGAATGCAACACAAGGATGCTGCTGAGTTTCATTCAAGTGCAGATGTTACTGATTTGCTATAGGCTAAATATAGGACATCTTTTTACTGATGATAGAAAATCCATAATTCTTTTGATGTACTGTATATAGCCTCTAGATTTCAAAATAACTGAAAAGAATTCATCAACGGTACAGAAAAAATAATAATTCTGACTTACGTTATTCAATGAGCATATGTATGTATGTTTTGTATGCAGGCATGTATGCCAATCTACCAATCTAGACGGTTTTAGGGCTGTGACAAAGTTATGCTGCATAGACAACTTGTGTATCCTGTGGACAAACACAACACATTTGGTTCCTGGTCTTTCCTGCATTGACAAAGGCAATGTATAGAGGGCAAAATGGATCTAGTGCCTCTGAGCTCCCCTCCCCCCCATCTTTTTCTCAATTGGGGAAACTCGAAATAGAATACCCTACGAGACTAGACTTTCAATCCTGGGCCTAGAAGGTTTAGAACTAAGACGCCTTAAACAAGATCTAAGTATTGCCCACAAGATCATATGCTTCAACGTCCTGCCTGTCGGCGACTACTTCAGCTTCAACCACAACAAAACAAGAGCACACAACAGATTTAAACTTAATGTTAACCGCTCCAAACTTGACTGTAAAAAATAAGACTTCAGTAATGGAGTTGCCGAAGCGTGGAACTCATTACCGGACTCCATAGTGTCATCCCCAAACCCCCAACACTTTACCCTTGGATTATCTACGGTTGACCTATCCAGATTCCTAAGAGGTCAGTAAGGGGCAAGTACAAGTGCACTAGAGTGCCTTCCGTCCCCTGTCCTATTGCTCTCCTATATCTCCTATACCTTTCTTCTATTCCTATATCTCTTCTTCTATTCTTTCATTGATGTGTTCTATTACTATATCTTCTTTTCTATTATTTCTCAGATATATTTTACTATGAATATCTCCTCTATAACCTTCATCATACATTTTACTATGTGTATATAGATATATACCCACTAAAACCCTCATTGTGTATTGGACTAAATAGATAGATAGATAGATAGATAGATAGATAGATAGATAGATAGATAGATAGATAGATAGATAGATAGATAGATAGATAGATAAATAAGTGGCTAAAACGTTGGCAACTTGGGGTGTTCTTTGCTTCTTATGAAGGAAGGGATTTGAGAAAGAAAGGAGCTTTACTCTATATTGTTATCAAAAAGTGATGTTATGAATGTTTTGAAACTTTCATTGGAATCCCTTCAATCAAAATTACATTAATTAAAAAGAAGCCCTTTTTTTGAATCACAAAATGCTTTCTGAAACATTTGAATTTCTCCATCTTGGTGTATATAGAAGTCAAAATCAGCATCCCAAATGGTATAGCGTTATATTGTCCATAAATAACTACATATTTATGAAAGGAAAAATAACATTTTCAGCAAGAGATAAAGCATTTAGAAAACAGCACTTCAGTTGCAATATTATTACAAGTTCAGCTGATCAAATTTTATCCTTGCCACCACGAGGAAGTACTCAGTGAAAATTGTATCAGAGAACGTTTTGCTTATGTAATTTAGTTTTTGTCATTGTAATGTTCACTGTAAGGTTTTGGATTATTTTCCTTTGTGTAGAAAGCTGGTAGTTATCTAAATATCTAAGAACAATTATGAATAATTAAGCAACTGAAAAGCTCCAGTGTCAAAAGGGAAGAATCAGCTTGGCAAGAACTTTGTTTCATGGCTCAGTTTACAACAATTGAATCATCATTACACGAAGATGGTGAGCTTTTAGCAGTGTATTCAACAGTTGTTCTACAATATCAAACAACCAATACAAACTGAAGGGAAACCACTCCAAACTTGATGGCAGGAAATACGACTTCAGTAACAGAGGGCTCAACATATGGAATGGTCTACCCAACTCCGTTGTTACAACGTCAAACCCTCACAGCTTCAACCTTAAACTGTCTACCATGGACCTCACCCCCATTCCTGTTCTGTCTGGGTCCCCCCAGACGCCAACCCCAACCAAAAAGAGTAGCCAGACACACTGGTAAAAAGCAAAGGCAGTTTATATAATTCAAAGCAAACACAGGTAACAAAAACTGTTCTTACAGACAGGAACACGATGAAGCTTCACAGAGGTTTCACGAAGGCCAGGCAATAAAACAGGATTCTTGCTGGCAAAAACAACGCTGGAGATAATAAAACCCACGCCTCCCCCAAGTCTTCCAGACTTCTAGGCCACAAGTCAAGATCAGAGACGCCGAGAATCGAAGCAAGGTCACAGGACTTCTACTTGATAACTCTCCACAAGACTGTAAGGGCGGGCCTGCCTTTTCAACCCTGCTGAGGAGAACCACACCCAAACCCAGCTGTTGCCAATTCAGGGATGGAAATACCTTTCTAATTGGCCCCGTCTTTGAGCTGTTCGTCGCTGCCTCATGTCTATTATAGCCTGTGCATCTTCATCCAATGAATCCAGGCTACTAGCTGGGGAGAGCCCGCTCCCGGGGGTCTCAGGCTGCTCTCCCTCCTCCTCTTCCTGACGTTCCTCTCCCCCGTCTGCCTGGTCCTCCCCCTCCTGTTCACTGTCTTCCTCCTCTGAGCATGGATCCGGCAGAGATCCAGCCGGTCCCTGAGGAGCCTCAGGCTGAATCACAACAATTCCTAAGAGGTCTGTAAAGGGGGGGGGCTGCATAAGTGCACCAGCGTGCTTACCATTCCTGTCTTACTGTCCCCATTTATCTGTGACTCACTTCCTTTGTTTATGTTTATACCTATACCTGCTATGACAAATAAAATAAAATAAAATAAAATAATTTTTTTAAAAAAATCCCTCTTCTCTTTGACACCAGTGTCAAATGAAATGAAAGAGACCTTCAACAACTCCCCTAGATCAGTAGCAAAGGTTAAACAGTATTTGGCATGCAATCAAGTCCCAGATTCAGTGCTGAATTTTTCAGATCCAGAATATTTTTTTCTGTAGGATTTTGATTTAGAAGGGAAACTTATTTTTTCCTGAAAGTTTGAGAAACTGGTTATTTAAGAGTATAGAACATTAGGTTTGCTGGGCATCTCACTTTCTTTGGTGCGCATATATAGAAACATACCTCCCATGCACTGATAAAATGAGTGTTCCCTTGCTCAGGAGTGCAAATCTCAATTGTCTCAGAAAGAGAAAACAAGCATTAATTCTTCTTGAAAAACCCAGCTTTTTATCCAGACAATACCACAAGAGAACATGTTTTAACTCTGGAATTAGAATTAATGGAATTGCTCTAAAACACATCTTTGATAGTTTTTTAGCTCAGAAAGATGTAGGACTTGATAATTTATACTTACACACCTGCTCAAATTGTCAGGAGAATAAAAAAAGGTATTGTCTGTTCCTACCTTGGTTCTGCTGTTAACAATTAGATATCAATATGATAGAGATATTGAAGTTGCTTTGCATTTATGCTAAACTTTGCTAAGCATTTGTGGGAAGCTCCCCTCCTCCTAAAAGAATGAAATATTTTGAGGAATATCTTTTTTAAGAGGCAGATTATTATATTTCCCAAAGGGAGAAATAGAGAAACATGTTTTTAGAGGCAGAAAGCAATCCCCACATCAGATGTCAGCACTTAAGAGATAGAAAGCTAATTGAAAGAAGACAAGTATCTAAGTAACTCTATTCATTAGTGAAAACCCTCACCCAATAGGTGAAATAGGACAAGATCTATAAGCCACAATAGAAATTACTCTTTCAGAACACAAACCCCTTCATTGCATCACCATCAGAGCAGTCCAAATTTCAACCAAACCGGGGAGCTCAGACAAACACCTAGGATTTGTACTTTCCCTATAGAGTCAGCTATGACCCCTACATGCCCCCATGGGAGTCTGACAACAGCCAATACAATACATTGTATTGTAAGAGAAGGTGCAGTATAAATATCCCCATTCTCAACTCCATTTTAGCCAGTTGCACCAGAACCATAAACCCTGTTCCAGTTCTCTATTTCTGGTAATTTAAAAAGAAGCTGGTTATTTACTGCCTAACAATAGTCTAATGCAATGTGGTAAATATTCAGTGCTATCAGTTTTATAGTACTACATCACTTTACAAGAAAGGCAGGAGAAACTCTTCAAAAACTACGCTTGCTATTACAGTGGTACCTCTACTTACAAACCTAATTTGTTCCATGACTAGGTTCTTAAGTAGAAAAGTTTGTAAGAAGAAGCAATTTTTCTCATAAGAATCAATGTAAAAACAAATGCATGTGATTGGGGAAACCATAGGGAGGGTGGAGGCCCTGTTTCCTCCCAGGAGATTCCTAGAGAGGCCCCACAGAGGCTTCGCCCCACCTTTTCTGGCCCTGTTTCCTCCCAGGAGATTCCTGGAGAGGCCGCACAGAGGCTTCTCCCCACCTTTTCCGGCCCTGTTTCCTCCGAGGAGATTCCTAGAGAGGCCCCACAGAGGCTTCTCCCCACCTTTTCTGGCCCTGTTTCCTCCGAGGAGATTCCTAGAGAGGCCCCACAGAGGCTTCTCCCCACCTTTTCTGGCCCTGTTTCCTCCGAGGAGATTCCTAGAGAGGCCCCACAGAGGCTTCTCCCTGCCTTTTCCGGCCCTGTTTCCTCCCAGGGGATTCCTAGAGAAGCCCCACAGAGGCTTCTCCCCACCTTTTCTGGCCCTGTTTCCTCCGAGGAGATTCCTAGAGAGGCCCCACAGAGGCTTCTCGCTGCCTTTTTTTGGAGTCTGGGGTTTGTAAATGGAAAATGGTTCTTGAGAAGAGGCAAAAAATCTTGAACACCTGGTTCTTATCTAGAAAAGTTCGTAAGTAGAGGCATTCTTAGGTAGAGGTACCACTGTATTTTTCTTAAAATACATTGTTTCTCTCTTGAGAGATGTTAACTGGGAAATGGTAGGTAGCTCATAAAATTAAATCTTACTTATATGCAATTTCAATGGGCAAATGCATTCTGTAGCTATGCGTATGCTGAATTATTGAAGCTGACTTTGGCTTTTCCTTGTCCAGCTTTTCTGCATCATTTCCTAAGCTCCATCAAGCACAGTTCTGTACTTCCGCTTTTATGACTCATTAAAGAAATATTTTTGTCAAGTCGATTAGGACACTATGTAGAATAATTATTTTCTGCTAATACCACAGAAACTGCACATCAACTCTTTTTTAAGCCTGAGTGACTGTATCTTTCAAGGTATAAATCTTATCCTGTCGGACCACATGGGCTCAATTAACTTATTAAGGACAAAAAGGGTCAAATAATGGATATATATTAATTATGGGTTGTACGCTGAATACAAAATACAGTGTATACCTAGATTAGGAATTCTGAGGCTGGAGCATTTTCTAAGGGGGAAGGGGTCACATGATCAAAAGTCCTGTTTCTTTTATACATGCTGCCATGGTGCATATCAAAAAGAGACATGAAGTTAAAGTCACTGATATGTTTACCTCAAAGGGCACCCCATCTGATGCCCTAATGAAATTCAAATAATTGTAAATTTTTCTCAAGAATTTGATTCAAATCTCAGGCTGGATATTTTTTTTCCTTCAACCACAACACAACAACCACAACAACACAAGAGCACACAACAGATTTAAACTTAATATTAACCGCTCCAAACTTGACTGCAAAAAATATGACTTCAGTAACCAAGTTGTCGAAGCGTGGAACTCATTACCGGACTCCGTAGTGTCATCCCCAAACCCCCAACACTTTACCCTTAGATTATCTACGGTTGACCTATCCAGATTCCTAAGAGGTCAGTAAGGGGCGAGTACAAGTGCACTAGAGTGCCTTCCGTCCCCCTGTCCTATTGCTCTCCTATATCTCCTATACCTTTCTTCTATTCCTATATCTCTTCTTCTATTCTTTCATTGATATGTTCTATTACTATATCTTCTCTTCTATTTCTTAGATATATTTTACTATGATCTCCTCTATAACCTTCATCATGTATTTTACTATGTGTACCCACTAAAACCCTCATTGTGTATTGGACAAAATAAATAAATAAATAAATAAAATTTATGTTAAGCTCAAAGCTTCCTTGTACTGTTCTTTCTGTTTCCCACCCTTAAGTCTGTGAAATTTGAATTTCTATTGGTTATCAGTGGAATTTTTTTATTTTCCTATTTGACAGGCCTAGATGAAAATGTTAATAAAACACTAACATATTTTAAGTCTATTGTGAGTTACGGTTCTAAAATTTAAAACAGAGTTACAGAAATATTTTGGCAAGCTAGCTTTGAATGTGGAGCAGAATAACCTTTGAATTCAAACCTTTTCTATGTTTTTCTGCAAAACTAGCATTTCTAGATTGGGATTGTTTTGGTGGGGTGGCAATTATATCCTATTCCCTTTAATAACAATTTTTTTGTTAAAATGGTAGAGAGGTGGTCCTCTAATAGTCCATTCAAAATGTGTAAAGCAGGACACATAATTGCTGAGATTTATTCTTCTAAACTGTGTCTATAGTAAGGAACTAATAATAACTACTTGGCTATTTCCGTTGAATCTGGGCTTTTAATATAGCACAGAATGGGGAGAGGTAACTTATATTGGGGATATAGCAGAAATCAGAGATGTGTGCATGGATTTGTATATTTTTATTTTTTTATTTTTTTATCCTGCCTTTAATATTTTTAAAAATACCTCTAGGTAGAGCACATACACATTCCTCCCTCCTCCTATTTTTCCTATAAAAACAACCCTTTGGGTTGTTTTGGCTGAGGCTGATTGGCCCAAGGTCAGCCAGTATAAATGAGATTAGACTAGACTGGGAACTCAAATGACATGTTGGAAGAACCACTTACACACCATTGCCAAGAAAAATATAGCTGTATATATGAAATCCTAAGGAACTGACTATGACTCCAAGAAGACATCCCACTTTTATTGTTTTTTTATAGTGGTGGGCTTCAAATAATTTAGCAACCGGTTCTCTGTCCTAATGATTTCTTCTGGCAACCAGTTCACCAAACTGCTCAGAAAGTTAACAACCGGTTCTCCTGTGGCTGAATCCCACCTGTTAAGTTCAGAATAACAAGAGAGACGTGTAGTGGCCTGATTCAAATTTATTAGGAATCGGCTCTAACCAGAAATGTAATTTTATTTATTTACTTACTTACTTACTTACTTACTTACTTACTTACTTACTTACTTACTTACTTACTTATTTTGTCCAATACACAATGAGAGTTTTAATGGGTATATATATATATGACGGTCTTGGTATATTCAGGTTTCTTCCCATGTAGGATTTTGAAATTTCTGGCAACGTTTCGACGAGATCCCACTCGTCATCTTCAGTCTGGTGCTTCTGTCCTTGCTTTAGGCAAACAAGGACAGAAGCACCAGCCTGAAGATGACGAGTGGGACCTCGTCGAAATGTTGCCAGAAATTTCCAAATCCTACACGGGAAGAAACCCGAATATACCCAGACCGTTATACCTGTACCCGTGAAAATCTACAAATATATATATATATATATATATATATATATATATATATATATATATATATATATATATATATAACACACACACACACACACACACACACACATAGTAAAATACATGATGAAGGTTATAGAGGAGATACTCATAGTAAAATATATCTAAGAAAGAATAGAAAAGAAGATATAGTAATAGAACATATCAACAAAAGAATAGAGGAAGAGATATAGGAATAGAAGAATGGTATAGGAGATATAGGAGAGCAATAGAACAGAGGACGGAAGGCACACTAGTGCACTTGTACTCGCCCCTTACTCCACACTTCAACAACTCAGTTACTGAAGTCATATTTTTTACAGTCAAGTTTGGAACGGTTCATATTAACTTTAACTCTGTTGTGTGCTCTTGTGTTGTTGTAGTTGAAGCTGAAGTAGTCACCGACAGGCAGGATGTTGCAGCATATGATCTTGTGGGAAATACTTAGATCTTGTTTAAGGCATCTTAGTTCTAAGCTTTCTAGGCCCAGGATTGAAAGTCTAGTCTCGTAGAGTATTCTATTGCAACAAGGTATAACAAGGTATAGTATTCTATTGCAACAAGCTATAACAATGTAACTTGAGGCAAAAGACAAGCCACATTAGGTGGATTGCCCTTTTTAAAAAGTTTTTTCCTGTAGGTGTGGCTTTGACAGCCTCTTGAATTTCCCAGCTGTGGCTTAGCCAATCCGCAGCCGGTATGCATATACACTTACTTAACATACCTTATTTACATAGTGGCTATTTGCATACTTAGGATTTGTATACATAACACCACCACTGCCAATAATTCAAGGCAGACAACATATCCAACATATCTTCCTTCTCTTATTTTCCCCACAAGAGCAACCCTATGAAATGGTCGGGCTGCGAGAGAGTGACTAGACCCAAATTCATTTTCTCGAGAACCATTTCCAAACAGTTCCTTTATGCAAAACTGAGCAGTCCTCTTCATTTATAGACTATACCATTTTTACCATTTTATACTATTTTATACTATTAATTATTAACCTTGTGAAATTTTCTATTTTTATTTATATGTATTTATACTATGTCATATTTTATCAGCATTTTTATCTATTATTAATTTAATCCTTTTTTAATATTGGGGGGGGTCTCTAATTAATGGATGATTGGAGCAGATTCAATGTTGTGCATGGAATGAATGATTGGTATGAGTGTGATGGTTGGGGTGGGTGGGAGTATGGTATGGATGGGATGAGCGACAGTAGTATGAGTGATAGATTTGGCCCACCTGACGCTTGGGAGACAGGAGAGGAAGGGGCATTGATCTCTGGGGTGGCAGAGGGCCGGAATATCCCTGTGTTGCTGGGGAGAGGCAGATATGGCGGGGGTCACAGAGCTAGCCGTTCCAGGGGAACGAGAGACCGTTGCTTAATAACGGTCCCTTGTTCCGGCTCTGTGAGCCCAATCTTGGGTACTGGTGATGAGTGTAACTCTGGCCCTGGACTCAGGTTGCTGCTGCTTAATGCCAGGTCGGTGGTCAATAAAGCTCTCCTCATCCGGGATCTGATCCTGGATGAGGAGGCCGATCTGGCATGTATTACTGAAACCTGGCTGGGCCCAGAGGGAGGTGTTCCTCTCTCTGAAATTTGCCCAGCTGGGTTTCAGATATGGCACCAACCTCGACCCCAGGGAAGGGGGGAGGAGTGGCTATTATAGCCAGGGAGAGCCTTTGCCTACGTGGACTCATTGCTCCGGAAATTGCGGGTTGCGAGTCACTCTTGATGAAGTTGGACTTAGGGGTTCAGGTGGGCTTATTTCTCACGTACCTGCCTCCCAGCTGCGTGTCAAAAGCCCTGCCTGTGCTACTCGAGGAGGTAGCCGGGTTGGCGGTGGAGTTCCCCAGACTTATTGTCTTGGGGGACTTCAACCTGCCGTCACTCGGCGAAACCTCTGGGTTGGCACAGGAGTTCATGGCCACCATGACAGCCATGGACCTGACTCAAGTAGTACGGGGTCCGACTCATGAGGGGGGCCACGCACCTGACATGGTATTCCTTTCCGAGCAATTGAGCAATGGTCTGAGACTAAGGGGCTTAGAAGCAGTGCCTTTGTCATGGTCAGACCATTTTCTACTACGGCTTGACTTCCTGGCTCCAATCCTTCCCCGCAGGGAGGCGGAACCAATGAAGATGTTCCGCCCCAGACGCCTGATGGACCCAGAGGGCTTTCAGACGGCGCTTGGGGTTATTCCAGAGGCACTCATCCACAGTTCGGCGGAGTCTCTTGCGGAGGCCTGGAATACGGCTGCTGCGGAGGCTCTCGACCGGATTGCGCCTTTGCGACCTCTCCGTGGCGCTAGACCCCGTAGAGCCCCATGGTTCAACGAGGAGCTCCGGGAGTTGAAATGCCAAAAGAGACGTCTAGAGAAGCGATGGAGGAAGAGCAGGTCTGAATCTGATCGAACACTTGTAAGAGCTTTTATTAAGACTTAAAAAGTGGCGCTCAAGGCGGCAAGATGCGCGTACCATGCCGCCTTGATTGCATCAGCGGAATCCCGCCCGGCCGCTCTGTTTAGGGTGACCCGCTCCCTTCTTAACCAGGGGGGAGTTGGGGAGCCCTTGCAGAGTAGTGCCGAGGAGTTTAACACGTTTTTCGCTGATAAAGTCGCTCAGATCCGGGCCGACCTCGACTCCAATTGTAAAACAGAGTCGACTGACAATGAGTCAGTCGAGGTGACTGGGGCACGTACTTGTCCACCTGTCTGGGAAGAGTTTGATCTGGTGACACCTGATGAAGTGGACAAGGCCATTGGAGCTGTGAGTTCCGCCACCTGTTTACTGGATCCGTGTCCCTCCTGGTTGGTCTTGGCCAGCAGGGAGGTGACACGGAGCTGGGCCCAGGAGATTACCAACGCTTCCTTGGGGAGGGGAGTTTTTCCATCACTCTATAAAGAAGCGCTTGTGCGCCCCCTCCTCAAGAAGCCTTCCCTGGACCCAGCCGTACTCAACAACTATCGTCCAGTCTCCAACCTTCCCTTCATGGGGAAGGTTGTCGAGAAGGTGGTGGCACTCCAGCTCCAGCGGTCCTTGGAAGAAGCCGATTATCTAGGTCCCCAGCAGTCGGGCTTCAGGCCCGGTTACAGCACGGAAACCGCTTTGGTCGCGTTGATGGATGATCTCTGGCGGGCCCGGGACAGGGGTTTATCCTCTGTCCTGGTGCTCCTCGATCTCTCAGCGGCTTTCGATACCATCGACCATGGTATCCTTCTGCACCGGTTGGAGGGGTTGGGGGTGGGAGGCACTGTGCTTCAGTGGTTCTCCTCCTACCTCTCTGGCCGGTCGCAGTCGGTGTTAGTGGGGGGTCAGAGGTCGACTCCGAGGTCTCTCCCTTGTGGAGTACCTCAGGGGTCGGTCCTCTCCCCCTTGCTATTTAACATCTACATGAAACCGCTGGGTGAGATCATCCAAGGACATTGGGTGAGGTATCATCAATATGCCGATGATACCCAGCTTTACATCTCCACCCCATGCCCAGTCAACGAAGCGGTGGAAGTGATGTGCCGATGCCTGGAGGCTGTTGGGGCCTGGATGGGTGTCAACAGACTCAAGCTCAACCCGGATAAGACGGAGTGGCTGTGGGTTTTGCCTCCCAAGGACAATCCCATCTGTCCATCCATTACCCTGGGGGGGGAATTACTGACCCCCTCAGAGAGGGTCCGCAACTTGGGCGTCCTCCTCGATCCACAGCTCACATTAAAGAACCATCTTTCAGCTGTGGCGAGGGGGGCGTTTGCCCAGGTCCGCCTGGTGCACCAGTTGCGGCCCTATCTGGACCGGGACTCATTGCTCACAGTCACTCATGCCCTTATCACCTCAAGGTTCGACTACTGTAATGCTCTCTACATGGGGCTACCTTTGAAAAGTGTTCGGAAACTTCAGATCGTGCAGAATGCAGCTGCGAGAGCAGTCATGGGCCTACCCAGGTATGCCCATGTTTCACCATCACTCCGCAGTCTGCATTGGCTGCCGATCAGTTTCCAGTCACAATTCAAAGTGTTGGTTATGACCTTTAAAGCCCTTCATGGCACTGGACCAGAATATCTCCGAGACCGCCTTCTGTCGCACGAATCCCAGCGACCGATTAGGTCCCACAGAGTGGGCCTCCTCCGGGTCCCATCAACTAAACAATGTCGGTTGGCGGGCCCCAGGGGGAGAGCCTTCTCTGTGACGGCACCGACTCTCTGGAACCAACTCCCCCCGGAGATCAGAACTGCCCCTACTCTTCCTGCCTTCCGTAAACTCCTCAAAACCCACCTTTGCCGTCAGGCATGGGGAAACTAAACATCTTCCCCTGAGCACGTTGAATTTATATATGGTATGCTTGTGTGTGTGTATGTTAGTATAGGGGTTTTTCTTAAATTTATAATATTTTAATTAATTGGATTATGTATTGGATTGTCTTTTCACTTGTTGTGAGCCGCCCCGAGTTTTCGGAGAGGGGCGGCATACAAATCCAAATAATAAATAAATAAATAAATAAATAAAGTCAAGTATTATGTCTTTTTAAAAAAAAAAAATCAGCAGCCATCTGCAAGGTGGACATAATGCCACATAATGGAGGTGCTATACAGTAGTAGGAAAGGATTGATGTAGGATTCCTACCCATTCCATGTTTAGAATTTAAAGATATTATTCCTTTCAAGGTAATAATGAATGCAATTTACTTTGTATTGTTTTGCCTTGTTCCATCTTCTTTTCTCTCTCAGGACAAATGGACCATAAACCAAAAGGACACTTTAAGGTCACTTATATAAAGTATCTGAAATTACTTTGTTGTTTACCTCTTCTATTTCCCTTTAATGCTACGTTTCTAAATCATTACTGTCATTTTTCTCAGATAGAACTTTAGCATTGTAGAAGAAGCAGAACTAAAATCAATAGGGCAGTTATTACAACTTAAGTCTCATTCATTTCAGTATTTTTGAGATTACATTTGAGATTGCATTTGATTTCTCTCCCTCTTTTCCCCTTTTATTTAGAAATGTGGTTGGAACTGTGCTCTGGAGTTCTGAACAGCACAGAAAATTATTTAGTTGACATTAATATTAGGAATAGTATGTATATTGCACATTAGTATGCCTTTCAGAGAAAACCGCACATCAAAAATTAATGTATATATTGCTTGTTTTGTTTTCATTTTAAAATATTAGCAAATAAATGAAGTGGTGTTGGATAGAACTGATTTATAACCAGCAGTGGGTTATGAGCCGGAATGCTAAATTGTGCTCACCACTGTGGCTTGTAAGTTCTTGCAGGACCAGAGCAATTTTGCTGCTACACAATTTTGCAGGTAGCAAAATTGTGCCCATGTTTGGATGAGGTTTTACCTGCTGCTCTGTGCAAAATTTCGCTACCTCCACAGGTGCAGCAGCAAAATTGCGCTGGTCCTGCAAGAACTTAAGAGCCATGGCAGCTAGCACAATTTAGGATTATAGCTTGTAGCCTACTGCTGTTTATAACTGCATGTATTTATCACTGACATATGGAATATGTTTATTTCTAAAAATGTAAATATCAAATCAGACCATAGAAATCTTAGGTTATGTTAATTGCTGTGCCATATAGACCAATGTTCTGAGTTAGAGATTATTCTTGCAAGTTAAACTTGATTTCTAGTGACATTAGAGACACATACCAACAGAATATTTTTTTTTTCAAGTCTGACCTAGAATTTGGGATTTTTTTCATGACCTTCTATCCAACTAGTAGCTAAAGCTGAGCATGTTTAATTTTTCAAGATCACCCAAGTTTGTCTAGGTACTGACACATCTCACTCCTGGCTGGCCCTGGTCCCCTCCCCCCTCCCCATCCCTCCCCTCCCAAAAGTCTCCATGTCATGTCTCCAAATAGGATGCTTGACTGCATAGCTAGAGGTATAACAAGCAGGAAGAGGGAGATTATGATCCCGCTATATAGAGTGCTGGTGAGACCACATTTGGAATACTTACCTCACCTACAAAAAGATATTGACAAAATTGAACGGGTCCAAAGACGGGCTACAAGAATGGTGGAAGGTCTTAAGCATAAAACATATCAGGAAAGACTTCATGAACTCAATCTGTATAGTCTGGAGGACAGAAGGAAAATGGGGGACATGATCGAAACATTTAAATATGTTAAAGGGTTAAATAAGGTCCAGGAGGGAAGTGTTTTTAATAGGAAAGTGAACACAAGAACAAGGGGACACAATCTGAAGTTAGTTGGGGGAAAGATCAGAGGCAACATAGAAAATATTATTTTACTGAAAGAGTAGTAGATCCTTAGAACAAACTTCCAGCAGACATGTTAGATAAATCCACAGTAACTGAATTTAAAAATGCCTGGGATAAACATACATCCATCCTAAGATAAAATACAGAAAATAGTATAAGTGCAGACTAGATGGACCATGAGGTCTTTTTATGCCGTCAGACTTCTATTTTTCTATGTTTCTATGATGCATTTTGGGTAGAGGACCCGCACGTAGGTTCAAGGAGGATGAAAAATGAGCCTCCTTGGAGGCTCCGGAAGGCCATAAATGGGCCAATTTCTGGGTTTTGGAGGGCAGTTGGAGCCCAGGGAAAAGCCAAGGGAGGGGGAAAATGGGCCTACTAGAAGTTCCCATTTCCAGCCTCCAGAAAACCTGTGGAGCACAGGAAGGGGGAAAAGCTACCCGCCCCCACCGGAAGCTGACTAGCCCTCGCCCTTCATGGCCATACTCACTCAGCAATGGGCAGAAAACCCATTGCTAAAATTTTTGAAGCCCACTCCTGCCTGAAACATAAACAGCAGCCTTTGGACCAGAGAATGTTGCCATCCCAAATTTCAATGAAAAATTTACATTGCAATTAAAGCTTAAATTAATCTTAATGTCTTTAGAAACCCAACGGAATCCATGGCTCAACACAGACTTCTATGCTGAAGTATTTCCTTTCTATTTCTCAAGGAATAAGGTAGCTTTCAAAATGAAAGCACAAATCAATAATTATTCGGGAGCTTTAAAAACTCTGAGAAATATTGCAAGGTCCCCTATCCTGATGGGTGGATTGATTATGTGTCAAGTCGATGTCAATTCCTAGCAACAGCACAGATAAATAGATTTGCTCTGCAACCCCTATTCTGACACAGCTAAACCTACTAGATAATGATCTGTAGCTAAATTTGCTAAAGCAGTGGGAAGAAATGGAAACTATTCTATTGAGGCTATGAGACTTAGGTTCCCAGAAGACTTTTCTTTCCAAGAGAACTACTTCTATCTTGATGGTGTTTGCAAGAAAATATATGTTTCTGTATTAACCTATCTTTAGGATAGGAAGTGATATATACAGAGAGGGGCAGCATACAAATCCAATAAATAAAATAAAATAAAATAAAATAAAATAAAATAAAATAAAATAAAATAAAATAAAATAAAATAAAATAAAATAAAATAAAATAAAATAAAATAAAATAAAATAAAATAAAATAAAATAAAATAAAATAAAATAAAATAAAATAAAATAAAATAAAATAAAATAAAATAAAATAAAATAAAATAAAATAAAATAAAATAAAATAAAATAAAATAAAATAAAATAAAATAAAATAAAATAAAATAAAATAAAATAAAATAAAATAAAATAAAATAAAATAAAATAAAATAAAATAAAATAAAATAAAATAAAATAAAATAAAATAAAATAAAATAAAATAAAATAAAATAAAATAAAATAAAATAAAATAAAATAAAATAAAATAAAATAAAATAAAATAAAATAAAATAAAATAAAATAAAATAAAATAAAATAAAATAAAATAAAATAAAATAAAATAAAATAAAATAAAATAAAATAAAATAAAATAAAATAAAATAAAATAAAATAAAATAAAATAAAATAAAATAAAATAATAAAATAAAATAAAATAAAATAAAGTTCTTAAATCCTGCCTGTGTGGTCAGCCTGGAAATATCAAAAAGACTACCTTGCAGGCCACAATGGCCTGTGTGTGGGACCCTCACAGCCCATTTTTGGCCTCCCGCAACACTCTGTCGGCCAAAAACAGGCCATGTGGAGGCCTCTGTGTGGCCTATTTTTGCCAATAGAATGCTGCTGAGGGCCAGAGAGACCAGAAATGGGGTGCATGGGGTCTTGGGAAGCCTCTGCATGGCCCGTTTTTGGCCGGACAAAGCTACTGGAGGCATCTGTCCTATCTCCCCACCCCACTGCCCCACTCCGCCACTCCACCAGCCCATGGCTAAGTACTTAATGACTGCTTAAGGGAAATTGTACAGACTACCTGGTTGTTTTGGGAAGAGTGCTCTTTGCAATACAAAAAGAGTGCTTAGTTTATTTTGAATTTTGTGATAAAGAACATTGTTTTGAATTTTCAAACGTGTGTGTGTCTGAAATTTGTATCCTTGAATTTTCGGGAGGCTCCTATCAGAGAGCCCGACAGAACACCAAACTACTCAAAATTTCTGCTACCGGTTCTCCAGAACTGGTCAGAACCTGTTGAAGCCCACCTCTGGTTTATGCCCTAAAGTCAAACATCCTGAAAACAGTGATCAATCACCCTGTAGGGAAGAAGACAGAGAAGAAAAAGAGAGGGGTGAAGCATCCCAACAAGGAGCATGGAAACAGTCCATCTTCACTATCTTTAAGAGAAATGTATTTCATACAGTAGCTGGGAGGATAAAACTGAAAGGAGATGGTTTATACTAATGAGTTAATAAATAAATCTGTATCCTTGTCCACTTTTAATTCGGGACAAAATGTACACATTCAAAAATTGGAGAGATTTCAATGCTCTGGTTGGATCCTCCACCATTTTGAATTCAGAAACCATAGCTGAGGAAGCTTCTAGAAATAGTCCTACTACTCCCTGCTTGCTTAACCCCACCTTTTTTTTTCTTTTTGTGTCACCCCCAATTGATAAGACTTACAATGTCTATTCCTAAGAGAATGCACTATTCAACAACAACAACAACAAAAATCCTCTGGCAGTAATATGTGTGTGGGCCTCAGCAAGATACAAAAAAACATTCTACAAAGGTCTAATAATTTCCCTATAATATCTTCTTTGTATATCACCCATCATAATGCTAAGCAATTTGCTATTTAGGTGTATTCACTGAGACCACCTGGCTGCAAAAGCAGATAGATGAAATGCCATTTTCCAAATCAGTTTCTGTTGTGATTCAGCCTGAGGCTCCTCAGGGACCGGCTGGAGCTCTGCCGGATCCATGCCCAGAGGAGGAGGACAGTGAACAGGACGGGGAGGACCAGGCAGACGGGGGAGAGGAACGTCAGGAAGAGGAGGAGGGAGAGCAGCTTGAAACCCCCGGGGGGGGGGGGGGCTCTCCCCAGCTAGTAGCCTGGATTCATTGGATGAAGACGCACAGGCTATAATAGACATGAGGCAGCGACGTGCAGCTCAAAGACGGGGCCAATTAGAAAGGTATTTCCATCCCTGAATTGGCAACAGCTGGGTTTGGGTGTGGTTCTCCTCAGCAGGGTTGAAAAGGCAGGCCCACCCTTACAGTCTTGTGGAGAGTTATCAACTGGGAGTCCTGTGACCTTGCTTCGATTCTTGGCGTCTCTGATCTTGGCTTGTGGCCTAGAAGTCTGGACGACTTGGGGGAGGCATGGGTTTTATTATCTCCAGTGTTGTTTTTGCCAGCAAGAATCCTGTTTTATTGCCTGGCCTTCATGCAACCTCTGTGAAGCTTCATAGTGTTTCTGTCTGTAAGAACAGTTTTTGTTACCTGTGTTTGCTTTCAAGTATATAAACTGCCTTTGCTTTTTACCGGTGTGTCTGGCTACTCTTTTTGGTTGGTGTTGGTGTCTGGGGGGACCCAGACAGAACAGTTTCCAGCACTGAAAGCTTTTGAATTGGCAGGTGGGAGAAATCCCACTTACTTCTCAGAATCTTGAATGTATTCATACTGTAGCTCCAAAATTCTGCTTTAATACATGGGATGCTGCACTTAAATCAATCCAATAAATAAATAACTCTTCACACCATAGCTTCTGTATTTCCTCTCTGCGAGATACTGTTTAGCATTGGTCTAGTCTAGTCTTGCACTTAATGTATTTGATTCTCAGTACAAGTTGCAAATCTAAATTACTTTGTGCAAATCATTTGCAGAGAGTGAACGGCAGTAGTCTGTAATCAAAGCTGAAATGTGAAAAGAAATTATTCTAGGAAATAAAACAAACTCTTGGAAGGGGAGAAATAGATTTGACAAACATGAAAGTGAAGAACCACTCCCGCTGAGAATAAAATAATGCTTTGGATTATAAGGGAGAAACAGATTGTTTCTGTCAAAGGTAGTTAAGCAATGAAAGCTACATTTTGTGAAAATCTGCCTTTATCAGCAAGCTTAAGTAGATACGGGCAGCAAATATAGGTCTTTATCATTGAAAACCACTGTCAAAAGAATAGACTTTAATCCACCTCTTCTGTGTTTCTAAGAAATTTCCTTAGAGTATGTGTCATAGAGCTCTCCTTTCTTTCTCTCTCTGTGTGTATCCCTTTCTCTCTCTCTCTCTCTCTAGCTCCCTCCCTCTCTCTCTCTTCCCCACCCTCACTTTCCCCCTCCCTCTCTATCTACCTGTGTGTGGGCGTGTAATCTTATTTGTAACATTATTTGTAACATACTTAGTATTAAAATTCTTTTGCTTCAGATTCGTACCTTCAGATAATTATACAAACAACTTTTAACTAAAGCATATAAAGACTTTGGTAGAAAGACATTCAAATGTAGCAAATTGCATTACACCATTATTTATTTAGTGAATTTATTTGCCATCCATCTTGTCACAAAATCTGGGCATTTTCTGGCATTAGATTAAAATTCTAATTGCTTTACCATTTGAAGTTCGCTTGTCTTCATGAAAGCAACAATGATTCTTTGGTTACTCCTAAACTGTTGCTACCGTGTTTCCCCGAAAGTAAGACAGTGTCTTACTTTCTTTTTACCCCCAAAAGCCTCACTACGTCTTACTTTCGGGGTATGTCTTACATTGGAAAAAAATGGAAAGGGTCGCGTTCCCGAAGGCATCTCCCCGGAGTCCAGAAGGGCAGCCGCGAGACAGGAGCCTCGTGAGCCCTTTTCCAAATTCAACCTCAGGGCTCCAAGCTTCGGACCAGCGCCGTCCTTCGCTTTGCCAAGCCGGGGAAGAGGCGGTGGCGCCGCGGCGAGGCGAAGGTGAGGGGCGTGCGGGGAGCTTGGAAGCGACGTCATCGGGCTTCCCCCCCCCGGCAATACCCCCGTGTTTCCCCGAAAGTAAGACATATGTCTTATTTTCGGGGTACGGCTTATATTAGCCAACCCCCCTGAAACCCTCGATGCGTCTTACAATCGGGGGTGTCTTACTATTGGGGAAACAGGGTATGTGTACAGCTGTTGATAACTTCCCCATACAGTTAATCAAGATTATTGGTTAGAACTTAGCTGTTAAGCTCTCATGACTACACTAACCATAAACCTCTTGAGTATTTTGGTCCTCTTCATCTGGAAATCTGAACATATCATCAAATGTTGTCATATTCTTAGCTTCTTTCTCTTTGGTATATAGAGTCATCCAAGAACTAGAGTCTATTTAGAGTGCCTAAACTAAATCCAGATGTATTCCTTTATATATTTTATGTATATTTATCCCAAACATCCAATATATTATTTTTTGCATAATTTCTTTTCATATCAACCCAAAGATATTTGTGCAAACAATTATGATTTATTTATTATGTCATTGTTTACTACATTTGTTAAGGCTGTCTAACTCCAAAAAAGACTCTGGATAGCTTGCAGATTATCAAATATATATAAAAAACACAATTACAATTGCAGAAATATATAACTTCCCAGCCAAGTGTGGAGGAAAAACAGCCAGGCCCATTCCAGACGCATGTATGGGCACAGCAGTTAGAAGAGGTGAACAACACAGGACGAGGCATCAGCTCGGGAAGCAAAACACACGTGGATGCTGAATGGTCCCTCTCTGACTGGGGAATAAATAGAAGAAAAGGGCAGTGATTGTCATAGGAGACAACAGTTCGTATTTCTGAAATTTTGCTCATTGAGTTTCATGCTTGCCAGAACTTAATTTGCAGCCTTTCAACTGGAAACTCATGGCCTTACAATTATCGCAAGGAACTGATAAGATCTGTTACTGAAGTTAACTCCTTGAAGGACTGTTGTTTGGAATTTTGGGTGGGTTAATGCAATTAATTCACAAGAGGTAAAGGAAGAGAGGGTTTTTGTAACAAGGAATCAGTTTTTTGCTTCTGCTAAGGCTGGATCAGAACAGGAGATGAGTATTGGTCAGAATTGGGACTTAGAGAATGCTAGCCTGATGGAACAGCCTCAGTTTCGTCATTCACATGAGCAACAAACTGAGGCTGAGGGAGAGTAGAATGTTTTAGTGTTTCCCGTAGATTCCACAGAATTTTCATGGAATTAGAAGAAAGCAAAAATGGAGGAGAGGATTTAGTTCAGTGCTTGGCCTGTGAAGAAAGAGGCAAAGATAAACTAATATTTGAAAGTGAATGAAAGGAGGGGGCATGGAAAATTTCCTCCCTCTGTCTTTGGATAAATTGGGACCCACCACATCCAAGCAGCAATAATTTTCTTTGAGATCCATGATATACTGCCAGATAATCCTTGGCACAAAAGGTTCGATCTACCATGAGAGACTTCCCAGTACTCATTATTAAATGAAGAGGAAAGTATTGAGAAAATGTATTTATTTGTTTAGTCATTAATTTAGTCATTAATTCTTAATCTGTGTTTAGATTAAATTTAGAGGTATAACAAGCAGGAAGAGGGAGATTATGATCTCGCTATACAGAGTGCTGGTGAGACCACATTTGGAATACTGTGTTCAGTTCTGGAGACCTCACCTACAAAAAGATATTGACAAAATTGAACGGGTACAAAGACAGGCTACAAGAATGGTGGAAGGTTTTAAGCATAAAATGTATCAGGAAAGACTTCACGAACTCAATCTGTATAGTCTGGAAGACAGAAGGAAAAGGGGGGACATGATCAAAACATTTAAATATGTTAAAGGGTTAAATAAGGTCCAGGAGGGAAGAGTTTTTAATAGGAAAGTGAACACAAGAACAAGGGGACACAATCTGAAGTTAGTTGGGGGAAAGATCAAAAGCAACATGAGAAAATATTATTTTACTGAAAGAGTAGTAGATCCTTGGAACAAACTTCCCGCAGACGTGGTTGATAAATCCACATTAACTGAATTTAAACATGCCTGGGATAAACATATATCCATCCTAAGATAAAATACAGAAAATAGTATAAGGGCAGACTAGATGGACCATGAGGTCTTTTTCTGCCATCAGACTTCTATGTTTCTATGTTTCTAACCTCTTTAAGCTACCAGTATTCTTAATTTGATACCCAGAATTGGTTTATTAGGTGGAATTAACTTATAATTAAACCCTTGATTCATGGCCTTTCATGCAATAATTTTCTGGGATAAATTTGTGCTTCATAATTCCCGAGAACATAGTTCAGAAATGCTTACCAATCCAAAGTATACTCTGTAAAACCACGTGTGTGTGAGAGAGAGAGAGCGGGTGTGGGGGAATTTCTTGCACCAGGCCAGAGACTGAGCTCATAGCTAACCTGAGATTTGAACCAGGAATTGATATCACTAGAAGGTCAAATAATGAATGCTTTTAAAAGCATTCCAAAGCCATCTTATCTAACTGAGAGGGTGAGATATGATCTGGTATACACAATTCATTTCTGAATCATCTAGAGGCAACACTCTGTCAAGCTGGAAATGTATCTTATTGTGTAACTCAATTCTTAAATAATAAATAGATTAAAAATAAGGTTTTAAAAACAGTGTTCACTTATAGTCCGACTCCGAGTACATTGGGCACTAACCACAGCATATTATACTACACCACAACATATTATCTGTGATTTACCATATTATCTTTTGAAGTGACAGTTTGCATTGATTAACCATTAAGCATTGCCATTGCAATTTTCACTTTATCTTGTAGTCAAGCAACCAATGGAACATAACAATTATAGTGCTGTATTTGGAAACTAAGAATGTTAGTTTGATCTCTTTTCAGTTTCTTGAAAACCTACGTGTGCCATAAGTTTGCCATCACAGCCCTATACTATTTCGGACAAGTGATTGTCCATTCTCTTCTTTAAAAAACTCCAGTGATTAAACACTTACAATATCTGAAGGCAAACTGTTTCACTGGTTAATTGTTCTCACTGTTAGGGAGTTTCTCTTGTTTGTTTGTTTTTTTGTTTGTTTGTTTTTTGTGTTTTGTTTGTTTGTTCGTTAATTCGTTAATTCGTTCGTTCATTCGTTCATTCGTTCATTCGTTCATTCATTCATTCGTTCATTCGTTCATTCGTTCATTCGTTCATTCGTTCATTCATTCATTCGTTCATTCGTTCATTCGTTCATTTGTTCATTCGTTCATTCGTTTATTTGTTTAGTCGTTTATTCCTTCATTTGTTCATTTGTTCATTTGTTCATTTGTTCATTTGTTCATTTGTTCATTTGTTCATTTGTTCATTTGTTCATTTGTTCATTTGTTCATTCGTTCATTCGTTCATTCGTTCATTCGTTCATTCATTCAATTTTTTATGACGCCCTTCTCCTTAGACTCAGGGCGGCTTACAACATGTCAGCAATAGCACTTTTTAACAGAGCCAGCATAATGCCCCCACAATCCGGTTCCTCATTTTACCCACCTCGGAAGGATGGAAGGTTAAGTCAACCTTGAGCCGGTAATGAGATTTGAACCATTGACCGACAGATCTAGCAGTCATCTTAGTGGCCTGCAGTACTGCACTCTACCCACTGCACCACCTCGGCTCTTAATTCCAGGCTGCTTCTCTCTTTGATTAGTTTCCATCCATCGTTTCTTGCTTTGCTTTCTGGTGCTTTAGAAAATAAGTTGACACCTGTTAGTATTGTGTGTATAACTAATTGGGCTGTACAATATATAATTTAAGCCAGCAATTTATGGTTAAAGGAATTAGCACACTATTGCTTTAAGAGCTGGTGTTGCAATCTGCTATAAGAGGAAGTCAATAGCATCTCTCTTTCTCAGAGCCTAATGAGACTCTTTTTATTGAGACTCTCAGATTCTATGCTGGTTTGTCTATGTGACTATTCCATTGTAAGCACTACTGTGTGTAGTAAGAACTATTTGTTCTAATGCTTGTATATATATGTATTGAGTAAGGTTTGCATTGTGCATGTATTGAAAATATGGATTGCTGTATTTGTGAATGTCTGGTTATTTTAAGTACTGCTCATATTTCTGGGATATTAGCTGGATATTTTCTACCTCCATGTGTTCATCTGTGCATCCTTTGTAACTCTTAGGAGTAGCACTGCTTACTCAGTAATGGGCAGCCAAATTTTTTACTGCCATGCTGTGGGCGTGGCTTATTTTGTGGGTGTGGCTTAATAGTCATGTGACTGGGTAGGAGTGGCTTGCCAGCCATGTGACCAGGTGGCAGTGGCTTGAATGATCATCATTGTTCAAGTGAACTATTAAGTCCTTGACTTACAACCTTGCCAGTGTTGCTCACTGGGGTGACAATTTGCTTTGTGTTTCCCACGCTCTCCTTCCTGGGTTGCCCCCTGCCTCAGGCTGGGTAGCTAGGTGAACGGGTGCTGCCAGAAGCATAAATGCTGCCAGTGCCGCTTCCACCCACGTCTTCTGCTTGCACCTCAGGCGGGAGGTGGCTGCATGACGCTGGAGGCGAGCTGAGCAGGAGAGAGGGAAGCTTATCTGAGGCCAGGAAGGAAGAAAGAGGAAAAAAGCAAGGAGCACAGATGCAGTAGCAGCAGCAGCAGCAGTGGGAAAAAAGGAGAGCTGAGCCCAGACCAGTAATCCAGGAAGTGACAGGCGCTGATCAACTGGAGCTACGCACACATCTTCATTTCCACTGGTGGAACTGCGTTCCACCCCGTCCTGCCTGATTCCCACCCCTGTACTTACTCCTTAACACAAATACTGGAATATTGCTATCATGTGTCCCATCCCTCTAGTCCTTCTTTTCTCTAGCCAAACCCAAATCCTGCAACCGTTCTTCATATGTTTTTGACTCCAGGCCTTTAATCATCTTAATTGCTCTTTTTTGTACTCCTCCTCCCCCCAAAGTCTCAACATGCAACACGCAATTCACGTGAAAGTGCCTCCCTTGAAAGTTGCTCAAGGAATTAAGATTATGGAATAAATCGTTCACATTAAGCTCTTAAAAATCTAGTATTTTGTATCCGTCTTTACCATTATGCACACAATGTCAATAGGGCAACTAGAAATGGCCAGGCAGTCAATTACTGCAGGTGTATAGGGGGTAGGGAATAGCTCTTCCCAGAAATCAAAGAGAATGCTCACAAGCGAAGTAGTTATAAGATGACCTTGGCCTCTTCTTCCCTTCCCTATCAATTTAACTGAATTGGAAGACTTCTATTACTTATCCAGCTCAAGCAGGGATGGGCAATTAATTTTTCCATGGGGCCGCATGAGAAATTGGGATGGTTTTAGAGGGCCGGACTAATATAATTAACTCAGTTCTACCCAATACTGTATATACTAACAGCTAACCTTGGATAATTCTTCCGATGGGAGTCCCGATTCTCTGCCCGAGTGTCAGAAGAACAGAGCACTAGTAGCTGCTGCAGGGGACAGAGGAGGAAGCACGTGGTATCTGTGTACCACTCCTGTACTGCTCATGGGGGATTTTTTTTGGCGCTGACCACTCTACAGACCCCTAATTGTTTGTTTTATGGCAACACGGTGCATCACAGTCACTGCTCAGCCGCTCTTGGTAGGAGGTCGGGGTCCATTCCAGTGCGAGGATGATAGAGCTCACCGCATCTGCCGGGACTCCTTTGGTTCCTGCTTTCCTCATGATTCATCAGGAAAGCAGGAACCGGAGGAGTCCTGGCAGACATGGTGAGCTCTTTCATCCTCGCACTGGAGCAAACCCCAACCGCTGTGGACTGGTCACAGATAGCGGGCAGGTCGGTCACAGACAGCAGGCAGACCAGATGTGGGCCGTGGGCCACCCCTTGCCCAGGTCTGAGCTTAAGGGATGTTAAGTTCATACATTAAGTGTAAAACTTACACAAATGACCAGACTCTTATGGGAGACCCAAAGTGTTATAATAATCAATATCTTCAAAGGTGACAGCCTGTGAGCTTTTCACTGGGAGAGCAATTAATGACCTGAGCACAGCCTTGCCGATAGTAGAGTGGGCCTTCTCCGAGTCCCGTCAACTAAACAATGTCATTTGGCGGGACCCAGGGGAAGAGCCTTCTCTGTGGCAGCCCCGGCCCTTTGGAACCAACTGCTCCCATAGATTAGAATTGTCCCCACCATCCTTGCCTTTCGTAAGCTTCTTAAAACCCACCTCTGCCATCAGGCATGGGGGAACTGAGATATTCTTTCCCCCTAGGCCTTACAATTTACGCATGGTATGTTTGTATGTATGTTTGGTTTTATAATAAGGGTTTTTTTTTAGTTGTTTAGTATTGGATTGTTACATGCTGTTTTTTGTCACTGTTGTTAGCCGCCCCGAGTCTGCAGAGAAGGGCAGCATACAAATCCAATAAATAAAATAAAATAAAATAAAATAAAATAAAATAAAATAAAATAAAATAAAATAAAATAAAATAAAATAAAATAAAATAAAATAAAATAAAATAAAATAAAATAAAATAAAATAAAATAAAATAAAATAAAATAAAATAAAATAAAATAAAATAAAATAAAATAAAATAAAATAAAATAAAATAAAATAAAATAAAATAAAATAAAATAAAATAAAATAAAATAAAATAAAATAAAATAAAATAAAATAAAATAAAATAAAATAAAATATAAAATAAAATAAAATAAAATAAAATAAAATAAAATAAAATAAAATAAAATAAAATAAAATAAATAAAATAAAATAAAATAAAATAAAATAAAATAAAATAAAATAAAATAAAATAAAATAAAATAAAATAAAATAAAATAAAATAAAATAAAATAAAATAAAATAAAATAAAATAAAATAAAATAAAATAAAATAAAATAAAATAAAATAAAATAAAATAAAATAAAATAAAATAAAATAAAATAAAATAAAATAAAATAAAATATAAAATAAATCTGCCAAATCTTGTGCTCTAAGTGCAATAAACCTGAAAGTCAAGCCGAGTTACAATAGTTTAAACCAGTGATGGGGAACCAATGGCATGGGTACCACAGGTGGCACACAGAGCCATATCTGCTGGCATGCAAGCTGTTGCCCTAGCTCAGCTCCAACGTGCATGTGTGTGCCGGCCAGCTGATTTTTGGCCTGCATGGAGGCTCTGAGAGGCTGTTTTTGTCTTCCAGAGAGCCTCCAGGGGGGATGGGGGAGGGCTTTTTACCCTACTCCAGCTCTAGGGAAGCCTTTGGAGCCTGGGGAGGGTGAAACGTGAGCCTACTAGGCCCACTAGAAATTGGGAAGCAGGTTTTTCTGACCTCCAGGAGGGAGGAACTGTTCTCACCCTCCCCAGGCATTGAATTATGGGAGTGGGCATGCATGTGCAATAGCGTATGCTCATGCTCTTTCGGCACCCAAGGAAAAAAAAGGTTTGCCATCACTGGTTTAAACCCTGAAGAAGCTAAATCATATAAATCTGTAAACACCGACTTCGATGTTTGAGACAAAAACTAGCAGTGCTTAAAAAGAAAGCAACACCCCTGTCATCCCACTCATAACATCCAGAAATGGAACTGAGATGAATGTTCAGTCCTCCTTGTTATATATGCCCCACCATCAGTTTCCCTTCATCTCAGATGTGACAGAACACGGTCTGTCCTCTTTTTCTGATTTTCTGTGCAATTCAGGTCAGAACCCAATTCAGAGACTGGTGGATAGGAGAAGCAACAGCGGCAACTTTATAGGTTCCATTCTGGCAACGTGCGAGAAATCTACACAAGTCTAATTGCAGGTGCCAGAAAAATAAACCCTACGAAGCCAAGGGAATCCTAGGCAAGCACCATAGCAACGCAGTTAGCAAATGCAGCATCCCCTGGGCTTGAGGAAACCTACTTCACAAGATGATTTCCCCGTTAGCACTTTTTCCATTTTTATTAAGCCCAAGATAGGATCCTTCCTTTATTAATTCATTAGTGTGATCCCATTTTTAATACCTACATCTCTATTGAGATGATTGATTGATTGATTGATTGATTCATTCATTCATTCATTCATTCATTCATTCATTCATTCATTCATTCATTCATTCATTCATTCATTCATTCATAGAAACATAGAAGACTGACGGCAGAAAAAGACCTCATGGTCCATCTAGTCTGCCCTTATACTATTTCCTGTATTTTATCTTACAATGGATATATGTTTATCCCAGGCATGTTTAAATTCAGTTACTGTGGATTTACCAACCAAGTCTGCTGGAAGTTTGTTCCAAGGATCTACTACTCTTTCAGTGAAATAATATTTTCTCACGTTGCTTTTGATCTTTCCCCCAACTAACTTCAGATTTGTCCCCTTGTTTTTGTGTTCACTTTCCTATTAAAAACACTTCCCTCCTGAACCTTATTTAACCCTTTAACATATTTAAATGTTTCGATCATGTCCCCCCTTCTCCTTCTGTCCTCCAGACTATACAGATTGAGTTCATTAAGTCTTTCCTGATACGTTTTATGCTTAAGACCTTCTACCATTCTTGTAGCCCGTCTTTGGACCCGTTCAATTTTATCCATATCTTTTTGTAGGTGAGGTCTCCAGAACTGAACACAGTATTCCAAATGTGGTCTCACCAGCGCTCAATATAAGGGGATCACAATCTCCCTCTTCCTGCTTGTTATACCTCTAGCTATTCATTCACTCATTCGATTTTTATGCCGCCCTTCTCCTTAGATTCAGGGTGGCTTACAACATGTTAGCAATAGCACTTCTTAACAGAGCCAGCATATTGCCCCCAGCAATCCGGGTCCTCATTTTACCCACCTCGGAAGGATGGAAGGCTGAGTCAACCTTGAGCCGGTGATGAGATTTGAACCTCTGACCTTCAGATCTACAGTCAGCTTCAGTGGCCTGCAGTACAGCAATCTACCTGTTGCGCCACCCTATATGTTCCCACCTCAATATCTGCTAGGACTCATTGTTTAAGTGGAGTCTTGTCTCTACCCCTCAATGTGATTGTGGTGCTCCTCAACAAAATATCCACCACATTGTGTCCTAATGTACATCAAAAGCTTACATCAGCCCAATGTTTGTTTGTTTTTTCAACATAGACTACCCTGTCTTTGAATGGCTGGGTGGACCGGACGTTAACATTTGAACTACTATAAGTCCAATTTTTTTGCCATACACTAAATAAACAACATGCAATCAGCATTTGTGACCTTGATAGTTTGCTTAATGATCACGTGATTTATTTAACAACTGCAGTGATTCGTAGCCATGGCAAAAAAATGAGTGTAAAATTAGGCATGAGTTTTTCTCTTATATGTAAGCTACTCTTCTACAAAGAGTCATGTATCTGACGAAAATTGCTTTAGTTTAAGTAAATTAATTTACATGGACATTTTATTTTCTCGAGAGAGAGAGAGACTTTGCACCATAATATTTGTTCATATGTCAACTTCATCCTGGTGCATTTGCTTTTTCTCTTTTTTTTAGCAATCGTTCCAAGAACCCCCTCCACGGCCAGCCCAAAAAATTAGGAAGATTTAAACAGCATTAGATGAAATTTTCAGAAAACACACTCTAAGCTGTCAACACCGGAATTCCAGTTTCATTTTGATCAAGCATTAGAGCCAAATATGTAGTTTGGTTGCTCAAAAACACTTGTATCCACCTGATTGCCATCTGCAGCAGGCACAATTTCAAATTAATCACGCAATTCCTTTATATTCTCGCTGTTGAAAAAGAATCGCTTTTTATTAATTTTGCATTATATCAGTATAGTCACAAAGGAAAGCAATTTTGGTGCACCATGTGATGTTAAATTGTCCATTGTGGCACTTGAAAGCAAAATGTTGCTTTCGGGGGAAAATAACGCAAAGCAGATTAATGCCTTTATAGATAACCGGGACGTAGTGCAGAATCAGATGTGGCTACCATCTCCTGTCTCTGGATGAAGGAGTCCCCATCCAGACAGATCTTTGCAACAGGATATGTACACAGAGGATGAGGCAGGGATAGCAAGAGGCGGGATGGCGTGGAACGCCTTTCTACCAGCAGAAATGGAGCTGCCCTACATGGCATCGGACCAGATTACTTACAGGACTGCCTTCTGCCACATAAATCCCAGTGGCCGATCAGGTCTCCAGAGTTGGCCTTCTTCAGGTCCTGTCGATCAAACAATGTCATCTGGTGGGTCCTATGGGAAGAGCCTTCTCTGTGGTAGCCCCAACCCTCTGGAATCAGCTCCCACCAGAGATTCGAACCGCCCCCATCCTCATCGCCTTTTGCAAGAGCTTTAAGACCCATCTATGTTGCCAGGTATGGGGCAACTAGTACATGCCTCTCCTTCTGACCATTAAAAGTTATGTGTAGATATGATTGTGATATATTGATTGTTTTTTAAGATGATGGGTTTTTAGTCATAGTTTTAATTATTAGATTTGTACTTATATTATTTATATTGTTGTTGTGTGCTGCCCGGGTTTTCAGAGAGGGGCGGCATACAAGTCTAATAATAATTATTTATTTATTTATTTGTTTGTTTGTTTGTTTGTTTGTTTATTAGATTTGTATGCCGCCCCTCTCCGTAGACTCAGGGCGGCTCACAACAATGATAAAAACAATACATAATGACAAATCTAATAATCAGAGTCTAAAATAACAGAATTACATTTAGAAAGTCTAAAAGCAAGAAACCCCAATATATAAAAAGCATACATACAGTCATATCATGCACAAAACTACATAGGCAGGGGAGATGTCTCAGTTCCCCCACGCTTGACGACAGAGGTGGGTTTTAAGGAGTTTACGAAAGGCAAGGAGGGTGGGGGCAGTCCTAACCTCTGGAGAGAGCTGATACCAGAGGGTCGGAGCCGCCACAGAGAAGGCTCTTCCCCTGGGGTAGAGATAATAATAATAATAATAATAATAATGATAATGATAATGATAATGATAATGATAATGATAATGATAATAATAATAATAATAATAATAATAATAATAATAATAATAATAATAATGTGAGTTTAGGCTTCTGCACATGTGCATCAGCCAAATCTCGCTGGCCTGGCGCTGCTCTCCCCTGATGAGTTTGCTGCTGCTCAGAGGGTGAGGGGAGAAGACAAAGCACCCATCCTCTGAGCGAGATCCTCCCTCCTCCTCACCCACTTCTGCACAGGTAAGATGTTGTGGTCCAGAACAGAACAAGGGAGGGGGCGAGTGGAGGTGATCTTACTTGTGCAGGGAAGATGGAAGATGTCATTCAGTGGAGAGGCGGTCTGCCTGTTCCCCTTGCCCTCCGTTGCTGCAGCCTATTTGTCTGGAGCCTATTTGTCTAGATCTACTGAGCCTGGATGAATTAATTGGCTGCAGCAGCAGAGGGCATGGAGAACAGACAGGCCGCCCTTCCGCCAAGCGACATCCTCCATCCTCCCTGCACAAATAAGACCACTTCTGCCCACCACCCTCCCCCATTCCATTCCAAACCGCGATGTCTTATGTGTGCAGTCAGGCGGTAGGGAAAGCAAGTAGAATGCTTGGCTGCATAGCTAGAGGTATAACAAGCAGGAAGAGGGAGATTGTGGTCCCGCTATATAGAGTGCTGGGGAGACCACATTTGGAATACTGTGTTCAGTTCTGGAGACCTCACCTACAAAAAGATATTGACAAAATTGAACGGGTCCAAAGACGGGCTACAAGAATGGTGGAAGGTCTTAAGCATAAAACCTATCAGGAAAGATTTAAAAAACTCAATCTGTATAGTCTAGAGCAGTGTTTCCCAACCTTTTTTGAGCCGCGGCACATTATTCATGTTTTCAAAATTCTGGGGAACACTGAAGGGGGGGGGCGGGGGGGCTAAAGAAAAGTTTGGACAAAAAAAAATCTCTTCCTCCATTTCACTCTATTTCTCCCTCACTCTTTCTCTCTCTTCCTTCCTTCCCTTCTTTCTCTCCATCCCTCTTTCTTTCTTTCTTTCTTCCTCTCTTTTTTGCTCTCTTTCTCTCTCCCTCCTTCCCTCCCTCTATGTCTTTCCCTCTCCCTCCTTCCCCCTTTCTTTCTCTCTCTCTCTTGCTTGCTTTCCCTCTCTTTCTCTTGCTTTCTTTCTCTCATTCTCTCTCCCCTCCTTTTTCTCTCTCTCTCTTTCTCTCTCGTTCACCACACCAGCAACAGAGAGAAAAAGAAAGAGCGAGAGAGAGCCGGAGGCAGCCATCAGCCTCCTCGCCCTCCCAGACGTCCCCAGCGCCCGGCCTCACGCCGCCTCCCGTTAGCCCGGCCGAAAGCCACACAGTCCCGGACTCCCGGATCGCTTGCTTCTCCGGCCAGCGCGGCGCTTTCCTGGGCAGATGGTTTTGCTGACCGGAGAAGCGAGCGATCCGGGAGTCCGGGACTGTGTGGCTTTGCGCCATGAAGAGAAAACGGCCGACTTTTCCCTGCTGCCATTTTCTCTTCATGGCGCAAAGCCACACAGTCCCGGACTCCCGGATCGCTCGCTTCTCCGGCCAGCGCGGCGCTTTCCTGGGCAGATGGCTTTGCTGACCGGAGAAGAGAGTGATCCGGGAGTCTGGGACTGTGTGGCTTTGCGCCATGAAGAGAAAACGGCAGCAGGGAAAAGTCGGCCGTTTTCTCTTCATGGCGCAAAGCCACACAGTCCCGGACTCCCGGATTGCTCGCCCCAAGGCAGGAGGCGGCGGCGGAGGAGAGTGGGCGGATCGGGCGGGCAATGGGGCAGGGCGGAGAAGCCAGGGGCGCGTTTGGCCGGAGGCACCGTGGGGAGGCAGGGGCAGGGAGGTGCGGCAGTAGGTGCCTCCGGCCAAACGCGCCCCTGGCTTCTCCGCCCTGCCCCATTGCCCGCCCGATCTGCCCACTCTCCTCCGCCGCCTCTCGCCGCGGCACACCTGACGATGTCTCGCGGCACACTAGTGTGCCGCGGCACACCGGTTGGGAAACGCTGGTCTAGAGCAGCGTTTCCCAACCAGTGTGCCGCGGCACAGTAGTGTGCCGTGAGACATGGCCAGGTGTGCCGCGAGAAGCTCCAGCTGGGTGGGGCGCTGCCGGCGCCCCTGCCTGAGTGTCATCCTGTGGATGGTCTTGGGCTTCACAGTCGCTTCCTGGTTCCCTCTCCTCCCACCGCCTGTGTCTCCCGCCATCGCCTCCCACCAAGCCGTCGCCCGTTGCCGTGGGTTCCTCGAGTGGGAGCTGCCGCTTCCCTCCGTCCAGCTCAGCCATGCTGCCGTAGAAAGCACAGAGGTTATTGCCACCGCTTCTGCCTCCACTCAGGGAGCCACCGTGGTCACCGCGCCTTTTCCTCTCGCTCAGCTCAACCACGATGGCTCCCTGAGTGGAGGCAGAGGTGGCGGCAATAACCTCTGCACTTTCTACGGCAGCGTGGCTGGGCTGCCTGGAAGGAAGCGGCAGCTCCGATGAATGAGGCGCTGGCGATAGACACAGGCGGAGGGAGGAGAGGGAACCAGGAAGCAACCGTAAAGCCCAAGACCAGCCACAGGACGACTTTCAGCCAGGGGCGCCGGGACCGCACGCAGCCATGGTGGGAGCAGCATGAGAAAGAGGATTCTATCCCACGAGGAGACGCCCACCGAGCTGCAGGTCCCACTGCCGTCGCCTTCTTTCCCTCCGCCTCTTTCTCCTCGTGCAGCCTGAGCCCGCCTTTGCGAGTCCGCCCTGGCTTTCGCTTCGCCCCATGATTTCCCCGCAATTTCATCCAGGCCACCTCTTGCCTCCTTTTGAACTGCGGGGAAATCTGCGGGCGAAGCAAAAGCCAGGGCGGGAGAGAAGCGCGGGGGTGGGGAAGGAGGAGAGCCCATCAGCGCTTCCCCTCCGCCAAGCTGCCTGCTTGTCCTCGCGCCTCGTTGCTACCTCCTGTCTTTTTCCAGGGGCCTTTGGAAGGCACCCAGGGAAGGGGGGGATTGGGGGTGGCGGCAGCGGCTTCTCGTCCTCCTCATCGGGCTGCTAACGCCCGCCCGGCCCCTCTTGCATGCAGTCCCTTCACCGAGCGCTTTTTTCTTCTCACATCTGAGGCAGAATTTGGAATGTCAGGGGTGTGTGCGTGCGGGCTCCGCATCCCCCTGCCACCCGGAACGTTTAAAATAAGAAAAACCTTCGCCGGCCTCCGCAGAGAAGAAAGGAAGAGAGAGAAAGAGAGAGAGAGCAAGAGAGGCAGAGAGAGACAGACAGAGAAAGAGAGAGAAAGAAAGAAAGAGAGCTAGCAAGAGAGAGAGAAAGAGAGACAGAGAAAGAGAGACAGAGAGAGAGATAGCAAGAGAGAGAGAAAGAGAGAGAAAGAAAGAGAGAGAATGAAAGAGAGATAGCAAGAGAGGCAGAGAGAGCAAGGGAGAGAGAAAGACATAGGGAGGGAAGGAGGGAGAGAGAAAGAGAGCAAAAAAAGAGAGGAAGAAAGAGGGATGGAGAGGGAGAAAGAAGGGAAGGAAGAAAGAGAGAGAAAGTGAGGGAGAAATAGAGCGAAATGGAGGAAGGATTTTTTTTGTCAAAACTTTTCTTTAGCCACAACCCCCCCCCCCGTTCAGTGTTCCCCAGGATTTTGAAAATATAAATAATGTGCCGCGGCTCAAAAAAGGTTGGGAAACACTGGTCTAGAGGACAGAAGGGAAAGGGGGGACATGATCAAAACATTTAAATATGTTAAAGGGTTAAATAAGGTTCAGGAGGGAAGTGTTTTTAATAGGAAAGTGAACCCAAGAACAAGGGGACACAATCTGAAGTTAGTTGGGGGAAAGATCAAAAGCAACATGAGAAAATATTATTTTACTGAAAGAGTAGTAGATCCTTGGAACAAACTTCCAGCAGACGTGGTTGATAACTCCACAGTAACTGAATTTAAACATGCCTGGGATAAACATATATCCATCCTAAGATAAAATACAGAAAATAGTATAAGGGCAGACTAGATGGACCATGAGGTCTTTTTCTGCTGTCAGTCTTCTATGTTTCTATGTTTCTATGCAGAAGTTGGCGAAGAGGAGGGAAGATCTCGCTCGGCAGAGGGGTGCTCTGTCTGCTCCCCTCATCCACCGAGCAGCAGCCAATTTGGAGCATAGGGAATTCCAGTAGGCCATGAATGGCTGCCCTTTACTGGGATGAGGGATGGGGACATTAACAAAATCTACTGTTTGATTGCGACTTCTTGAAATTTTAGTCTATTTGTGGTCTGTTGAAGGTGGTAGCTAAGAATGGGTGGGTGAAATTGAAGTACAAGCTCCCCACTTCCTATTGAGATGATGAATGTTCCCACCTCCATGTATTTATGCAGCTTCGGTTCTACGCTACTGAGACTGCAAATCTTCCACTTCTTCTACAGCCGTATTTCATTACGTGAAATTATGTGAGCTGCGAGATATTGCTCCTGGAGAAGAACTCCTGATAAAACGGGAAACAATGTGTTCTCTGACAATTAATTTTTTCTTCTTCCTTTTTTTTTTACATCCATAAATCTATCTTTTGAAAGCAAGGGCTATTAAATTAATCACATTTTGCATTGTCTAATAGGATGCAATTTTAGAAGCTGTGCACTGATTTTGGAGATTAGTTAATTTTATAAAGGTGTGCCTGGGTTTAGAGAGGAAAGGAGAAGGACAGATTAGAACAGAGGAGAGGAAAATGAGAATGGAAGAGGAGAGGAGAGGAGAGGAGAAGAGAAGAGAAGAGAAGAGAAGAGAAGAGAAGAGAGAATATCAGCCAATATCAGCATGAATATAGAAACATAGAAACATAGAAACATAGAAACATAGAAGACTGACGGCAGAAAAAGACCTCATGGTCCATCTAGTCTGCACTTATACTATTTCCTGTATTTTATCATACAATGGATATATGTTTATCCCAGGCATGTTTAAATTCGGTTACTGTGGATTTACCAACCACGTCTGGCATATAAGTCTAAGTGCTATTGTTATTAACCATTTCAGAGAGTTATTAGAAGAGGCAAGTAGTATCATAACCCTGTCTAACACACCAAAATACCCAACAATATCCCATATATAAATGTTCTCAGAGTTTATGAAGGGGATAATGGTTTGCAACATGTACAATATATGTAACATATATATTATTGTGAGCAGCAAGAGAATCAAAAAAATCTCCACCTTGATTAATTTAGACATAAAGGGTGAAGTAAAGGAAATATAGCCACTTGTCAAGATTTCTGTCATCTAATCCTCTTTTCTCCCTTTCAATAAATCTGCTCCGTTCAGAGAATCTAACTTTTTTTTCATTTTACAAATCTACCAAGATCTTGACACCATACCTACACAACTGTAAAAAACAGGGATGAAGTTTCTGCCCCCACTTTCTCCAGTGATAATCTTGTGACATCATTCTGTCCCGGCACCAAAAGACTGTATATTTCTGACTTAAAACATCACACCCAATTTGATGTTCAATCCTCACATTGCAATGACTGCCAATGCACCTGTGAAATGCATTTTCAATTGGACTTCATCTATAATGATTCCCCAATTTTCAAACCTTCCTCCAAATCTCCTGAGCCTAAATGTGGTTTTTGCTATTACTTTTTGCAGAATAAAGGTGTTTTATTCCACAACGATGCTCATGGGATAATGCAAATTATACTCATTGCTAAGTTTTCCTCTAGGGCATAAACTCTAACTAAAACAAAAATATGGCGAATTTCTGGTTTAGCAGTTCCACCAGCATTTTGTATTGTTGTTCCTCTTGAATCGTGGTAATTGGGATGATTGAACTTCCTAGCTAAGAACAAACAGAGAAGTTCTTGCCAACAACAGATGGTGAATTAAATACTGATTATGTGGCACTGGCCCCTAGGTTTTCTAGATATCATTTAGATATTGGAAATTATTTCAAAGTGAAACATTTGCAAATTTTTAAGTCCTCGAAATTCTTTCAGGATTTCATTGGAAGCATGTTTTTCTTAAAACACAATGATACAGTGATCCCTCGATTATCGCGAAGGTTCCGTTCCAAGACCCCTCGCGATAATCGATTTTTCGCGATGTAGGGTTACGGAAGTAAAAACACCATCTGCGAATGCGCGCCCTTTTTTCATGGCCGCGCATGCGCAGATGGTGGAGTTTGCGTGGGCGGCGGGGAAGACCCAGGGAAGGTTCCTTCGGCCGCCCAGCAGCTGATCTGCTCGGTAGCGCAGCAGCAGCGAGCAGACGAAGATCGGGGTTTCCCCGCCGCCCACGCAAAGGGGAAACCCCGATTCGGCTCCTCGCTGCTGCTGCGCTACTGAGCAGATCAGCTGCTGGGCGGCCGCAGCAGCAGCGAGCAGACGAAGATCGGGGTTTCCCCGCCGCCCACGCAAAGGGGAAACCCGATTCGGCTCCTCGCTGCTGCTGCGCTACCGAGCAGATCAGCTGCTGGGTGGCCGAAGGAACCTTCCCTGCGTCTTCCTCTCTGATGCCCCCGCTCGCCCGCCCGCCCACCGCCCGCCGCTCACCAGCAAGAGGGGGAGAGATAGAGAAAGAGAGAGAAGGAAAGAAAGAGATGAGAGAGGGAGGAAGAGAGTGTGAGAGAGGAAGAAGCAAGATAGAGAAAGAGAGAGAGAAAGAAAGATGAGAAAGGAAGGAAGAGAGTGACATCATCGGGTGGGAAAAATCGCGATATAGCGTTTCGCGAAGAACGAGATCGTGAAAATCGAGGGATCACTGTATATCGTCTTGACTAGAACAAGAAAAGAGTCAATGTTTATTTCTCAGCTGTACTTATTACAATCTTTTTTTTATTCTATGCTGCAGAAAGAAGAAAGCTGCAGATAATAAATATGCTCTGCTATGTGTCTTTGAAGATTTCAAAGGATTCACACATCAAATAGTTTGCATAGATATAGGGATGATCTAAACAACCCATTACAATTCTGTGCATCTATGATACTAAAACTATGTTCTTTTCCTACATAAAGCATAGTTTCAAACACATAAAGCCAATGCATGGTTTCAGCCATTAGTACTCAGTGTCTCATAAGTGATTTTTGAACCAAATTTACTCTGCATCTCAATATCTTCAGACAATGATCTCATCCAAAACGAATAAACAATTTAGATTAATTGAGGATATTCCACTTAGTGTAAAATCTAATCGGGTCCCCTATTTTTTTTTCATCCATGAAGCCTGCTCACTCTTAGTTGATTGAGCATAATGTCCCTTGGCTGTTTGGAAACATCTTTACTTTCTTAAGTGTTAATCCTATTTAGCTAGCATTAAGTTCTCTTGAACTAACTTGTTTCTGAATATGTTTGTTCTGAATTGTGTATTCATCTTGTGAAGACCATGAAAAAATGAATATATAATAAGCAGATTTCTTGTAACCAAGATTACTAACTATTATGGCTTTTGGTCTTTTTTTTTTTTCATTTTCCCCCATGATATAAAATGGTTGAAGTGTTGGGTTGGTATTGGAGAAACTCAGAATAAAGTTCATTGACTATCTTTGGACTAGTTCATCCTATTGGTGTAAAGTGACCAGACATCCCGCCTTCAGCGGGACAGTCCTGCTTTTAAATGATTTTTCCCGCATCCCGCGGCGGCTCAAAAATGTCCCAATTTTGGAGCTGCCCCCCCCCCAGTCCCGAAGCCTGGCAAAGTTTGCAAAAAGTTTGGAGCAAATGTGTGCACAGCCATTCCTGGGAGACGTTGAACTCCTGCCCTTCAGCTACAGAGGCAGTCTTTCCCACAGCTGCAGCACCCCGCCTGGCTGGAGTTTTCCTGGTGGCAGCGGTAGGTGAGCTTTGGGGCCCAGCGGCAGCAGGTGAGCTTTGCAGCTCTTGGGTGGCAGGAAGGGCTCAGGCAGCTCTGGCAGACACAGGGCAGCGGGGCGGGCAGCGAAGGCAGCGCCACTAATCAGGGGTCAAAATAGGAGCAGGAGAGGGCTTTCAGCAGCATCACCAGGCAGTAGCCACGGGGCGACGGCGGGGCGGTCAGCTGTGAGCGGGATTTCCAAGGCTGAGGCACTAATGTGGACGTGTTTAATTTTAATTTAATTTAATTTATTGCACTTGTATGCCACCCCTCTCTGCAGACTCGGGGCGGCTCACAACAAAATAGTAACAGTGTAGCAAATCAAATATTAAAAACATTCTAAAACCACATTGGAACCATACAATACAATCATACCACGCATAAACTGAATAAGCCCGGAGGGTATCTCAGTTCCCCCATGCCTGGTGACATAGGTGGGCCTTTAGTAACTTATGAAAGGCAAGGAGCGGTTCTAATCTCTGGGGGAGTTGATTCCAGAGGGCCGGGACCACCACAGAGAAGGCTCTTCCCCTGGGGCTCACCAGATGACATTGTTTAGTCGACGGGACCCGGAGAAGGCCAACTCTGTTGGACCTTATTGGTCACTGGGATTCCTGCAGCAGAAGATGGTCCCGAAGGTATTCTGGTCCGATGCCATGTTGGGCTTTATAGTGTTGCTGGACACTGTACATGCTGGCACTGCACTGAGCATGAGCGCAGGGCTGGCCACCTCCGTCCCGGCCCAGCCAGCATGTCAATGCATGTGTGCGTGTGTTTCTGTGGATGTGCATGTGCATATCTGTGCATGTCTGCATAGTTTCCAGTTTGGACATGTGTGCGTGCTTTTTGGGCATTCCTGTGATAGACTATTGAGCCTTATTACTGTCATTTCTTACTTATTCTTACAAAAAATAGACTCAACAATTAAACGATCAGTACTAAAATAATGTCTGTCTCCTATTCTAGATAGAGCTACAGTATCTTTAGAAACTGGATGACCTGGAACTAACAGCGACTTATAGCAGGATACACCTAAACAAAGCAACTTCAGATAACTGTTAGAACCAGGCCTTGCAATCCTGGGTACTTGGTGGTTTGAAGGTGGTTTGAAAAAGTGCATGGTTGTCTAGAGTACAAGACCAGTATATTGCTATGTTGATTATTTTATTACATTGTTGTACCTTTATTCTAAGATATTTGATCTAGCCAGGGTTCAAAGGACTCAATTCTCTATTTCTCAATAATAAACCTGTGAGATAGATGGATTGAGAGACAATGATTTATCCAAGGTCAGCCAAGGATAAAGTGACCAGATTATAAATTTGATAAAGCGAGACACTATAGAGGGGGGCGGAGAGACAGATGACTGTAAAATCTGGAAAAAAAATAGCTCAGCATTTGTTTTTGTATGTTGTTTCCCAGTCTGGCCCTTCTATTGTAGTAGAAACCCCACCCCCACCCTTCTCTCTCTCTCTCTCTCTCTCTCTCTCTCTCTCTTTCACTGCTGGGCACATACAAAAGAAAAGGAAAGAAAGAAAGAAAGAAAGAAAGGAAGGAAGGAAGGAAGGAAGGAAGGGGAAAGAAAGAGAGAGAGAGACACTCCAAGTTTCCAGAGAGGGGCGGCATACAAATTGAATAAATCTAAATCTAGATAGATAGATAGATAGATAGATAGATAGATAGATAGATAGATAGATAGATAGATAGATAGATAGATAGATAGATAGGAAAAAAACATTGGCATCTATTAGCAAGCCCTGCAAAGGATTTCAACAACTGCAAAGGTATGACCAATGGTGTAGCTAGGTCTGCAAAAAAAAAGCTATCACTTGGAGAGAAAAAGAGAGAGAGAGAGATGGAATACTCGCAGAGTCTACAGAGAGGGGCGGCATACAAATTCAATAAATAATAATAATAAGATACAAGGATACAAGCAAAGACGAGGCGTCATGGATGGATTAGTATTATATCTGTTGCCCCCTTTGGCTTTCCTTCGGGAGTGGATCCATTACTCATTTAAAGCATTAAAACTCACTCTCTCTCTCTCTCTCTCTCTCTCTCTCTCTCTCTCTCTCTCTCTCTCAAAGCAACCTGTAGCCTGGAGAAAAGAAAATCAGGACTTTTTTTAAAACCCTGCAGGATGCGGGACAAATTATTAAAAAGTGGGACTGTCCCACGAAAAGCGTGACATCTGGTCAAGGAGCTTCCATGAGTAGACTTGAACTTACATTTATTTTGTGTTAGTCCAACAATCTTATCCACTATAGCAGACTGGATCTCAAAAATATATCAGAACGTAAGACCAATGCTATATTTAAATATGTCCTCAAATATCTGAAAATCTTTTTTTGATGTTGTTTTGACAGGGGGAGGAGGGTTATTTATTTATTTATGATGCTTGTTTCTCTACTTCCCTCTCAAGATGCCTCAGAATGCATTTCACTTTTTTTTTTCAGAAGCATCTTGTGGGTTTTTTCACTCCATGAAGGCAAATGTCTGCTTCTAGTTTACTTTTAATTATAGATCTTTCTGTCTCTGCAGAGTTCTTATCTGCCTTGCTACCTGATTCTAAGTCCAATAGAAACACTTCAATTGTACTAAACCTGGAAGACTGCAGTTTATTGGGAAAGTATTTTTACAGCTCTTCATATCACTCAGCCACTTTGTAACTAAATTATTTCTAAGGATTTTTTTCCTTTTTCAGTCTCCAAAGATAGGGAAAATAGTATTATGAGACACAGGTCTCATTTCTCCCCAGAGTCCATACTCTTTGACAATCATAGAGCAAGTTTCCATCTTTTTCTAAGCCAGACTTCAAACTTGGCAAGTTTAAGACTTGTGGATTCAATTCCCAGAATTCTCCAGCCACAAGTCTTAAAGTTGCCAAGTTTGATGACCCCTGCTCTAAGCGGTAATAGAAAAGAGTCACGGCTCAGAGCATGTATTCAAAAGACAAATCAGTCATAGCAATTACTGAACATGATAAATTCTAATATTTCAAAGAAGGGAAAAAACAAACCTAAACCACTTCCTGAAATCCAAGACAAAATTCTTGATGTGTTATTAAAGTCTTCTCCTTTGGAAAATAAACAAAAGCAATTTTATTCCCATCAAGTTGGGGTTGGGTGTCTGATATGAAGGGAATCCATCTGATAGCTCTTGGTTCAGAAATGGTTTTCATTTTTTAAGAACATCTTATACTGGTTACCCAATCAATTTTGACCCAGAAAAGAATAGAAACTTGGCATTCCCTAAGAAAATAATTTACTGTACAGTGATCCCTCGATTTGCGCGTTCTCGATTAGCGCGAAACGCTGCAACGTGGTTTTTCAAAAAATATTAATTAAAAAAATAAAATATTAAAATAAAATATTAAAAAATAAAAAATAAGTCCACGCTAGTTCTCTCTCTCTTTCTCTCCCTGTTGCCGGCGTGGTATATGAGAGAGAAAGAGAGAGGCAGAGGTCGGGCGCATTATCGGGAGGTGGAGGCGGCGTGGGGACGCTGGGTGCCGGTTCCCTGAATGGAGACCGCCGGCCGCTCAATCGGGCCGGCAGGGAACAGAATGGAGCATTCCGCGGCGGGGCTGGTAAGGGGGGGAGCCGAGGGGGGAGCCGAGCCCAGCCCCGTGGCATTCGCCTTCCTCCCACCCGCAGCCGAGACTGATCGTGGGCTCCTTCGCAACCTCGGAGAGCTTCCTGGTTTTCGTGAGCTTTCATGCCCTGGAAGCTCTCCGAGGTTGCGAAGGAGCCCACGATCAGTCTCGGCTGCGGGTGGGAGGAAGGCGAATCCCCCGTGGGCTCCGTTACATCTTCCGCTGCTAGCCAGGCCATGCTGGCGGCAGCGGAACAATCGCCTTCCTCCCGCAGCCGACTGACCGTGGGCTCCTTCCCGAGCTCCCTTCCTGAGCCTCCCGTTTTCTCTCCCCCCCCTCGCCCCTTCGCCTCCCTGTGTTCCTAGGAGAAGTGCTGGGGATTGAGGCAAGACAGACCTTCTGCTCCTCACCAGCACTTCTCCTAGGAACACAGGGGGGCGAAGGGGCGAGGGGGCGGAGAGAGAACGGGAAGCTCAGCATTCCGTCAGCCGCAGCGCTGGCTGTCAACTTTTCTTTTTAAAACTGGGCAGGAGCTGACTTGCCTCCCCAGTGCTAAAAAGAAAAGTTGACAGCCAGCGCTGCGACTGACGGAATGCTGAGCCTCCCGTTCTCCCCCCCCCCACCTCGCCCCTTCCGGTTTCGGCGTTCGGCAACGGAGTCCGGCGCTGGGGCCATGCGGGGCCGCTCATCCAGGGGGGCGTGGACTGGCAAGTCGCCCTCCTTTCTCTTTCTTTCTCTCTCTTATACCACACCGGTAACAGGGAGAGAAAGAGAGAGAGCGGAGGGCACCTTGCCGGTCCACGCCCCCCTAGATGAGCGGCTCCGCATGGCCCCAGCGCCACCCAGGCAGCTTGCCGCTTGCCGTATTGCAGCGAAGGAGGCGAAGCAAGGCTCCAAGCTGCAATACGGCAAGCGGCAAGTGATCTTGGGGTTTCCCCTTTGCCTGGGCGGCGGGGAAGACCAAGGGGAGGTTCCTTCAGCCGCCCAACACCTGATCCGCTCCGCAGCGCGGCAACGGGGAAACCCCATCTTCGGCTCCTCGCTGCTTCCGCGCTGCGGAGCAGATCAGCTGTTGGGCGGCTGAAGGAACCTCCCCTTGGTCTTCCCCGCCGCCCACACGCAAACTCCACCATCTGCGCATGTGCGGCCATGAAAAAATGGCGCACATGCGCAGATGGTGGTTTTTACTTCCGCATCCAGTATAACGCGGAAATCGGTTAGCGCGGGAGGTCTTGGAACGTAACCCCCGCGCTAATCGAGAGATCACTGTACTTCTCTTTCCAGTGTTCAGTTATATATGCCTGTTTGGGTTATATATTGTCTTTGCACTCAAGCATGGTAAGAAGATTTGCAAAATTACAAAGAAATATGTTGTGAAGGAAGAACACAAGTTATACCCCCATTAGTAAGAACAATCGATGCATGGAAAGGAAGGCCAATGGGGTTTTTGAACTCTTGAAAATTGCAAAGTTTTGCTACAAATCCCACTTGTAGCATTAATTAACATTACCCTGCCATAGCAACTGACTTTACTGATCAATGGTGGTGCAAAAATATTCTGGAGATAATTCATGATCATTATTTCCAGTATAACAATAAGCCCTCCTGAAAACTACAATACTATGTGATTTTACTTTGAGTTCCTGTAGGATTTCCCTCCCCCTTTGGTTAAATCTTAATTTATCTTAATATTTTTTCAACAACTAGAAGCATAGCTTGATTTTGATTCTTAATGTTTACTTTTATTTTATAGAACTGATAGCTATTACTAAGGCATTTTGAATTTGAGGCTATAAATATGGAAGATCAGGCTATTGAATCTCACTTTGTTACATTTCTAATTTCAAAAAAGCTTGGGTCCCTCTTTAGAACTATAAATACACTCAGACCTTATTATTCATTAATAGCAAGAAATTCTCCATTACAGCCCTTGACCAGATGGGCTGTCTGTCAGACTATCTAATGAAGGCATGCTTTTTGCGTTGAATTAAGTGTTCAATGTTTGCTAATCTTTTCTTAATTGAATGGCATGAATAGAATATATCAAGTCTTACTTTATTTTAGCCACTGGAAAAACTAGGTACTGTTTGAGATAAGCTTAGCCTCTCGCCACTCACTTTGGACTTTTTGACCCTGATTATTCCTTAGCCTGTGCAACATTAGCAGAGAAGGCAGACACACAATTACTTCTCATTGAAATACACTTAGGAAACCTGCAGATGGTTCAATCTTTACTTGTATTCTCCAAACCTTAATAGTATACAATCTTCTACCATTTCCCCATGAGATCATAGCATTATTCCTGTTATCCTATTATTAAACATCCAAACAAAAAATATCCCTTTTTTCTCCTTTGGGAAAGCTTTCCTTTTTGGTTTATTTTTACCGGTTAAGTACAGATAATTCTATTTTGTAAAATGTAAAAAGCAAAATCAATGCTTCCTTTATTACCAACATTCTACTTTCCCATTAAGTTTTCCCTTCCTTGGTTTTCCTTTGACAGAATTGATAATCTAATGCAGAAGTCCCCCACTCCCAGTTAATGGTCCATGGCACTGGTCCACAGCATGCAGCAAACAAGCAAAGCCCCATCCACGAGATGCAGCAGCATGAAAAAATCATGCCACTCCCGGTCCATGGAAAAACCTTTCTCCATGGAACTCATTCCTGGTAGCCAAAGGTTTGGAGGTCACTAATCAAATGCATTTACTATTTATGTAATTCATCCATCCATCCCCCCCCCTCTCTCCTCTCTCTCATCTATCTAGCCATCCATCCATCAGATAGATAGAGGTAGATAGATGGATAGATGGATAGATGGATAGATGGATAGATGGATAGATGGATAGATGGATAGATGGATAGATGGATAGATGGATAGATGGATAGGTGGATAGGTGGATAGGTGGATAGGTGGATAGGTGGATAGGTGGATAGGTGGATAGGTGGATAGGTGGATAGATGGATAGATGGATAGATGGATAGGTGGATAGGTGGATAGGTGGATAGGTGGATAGGTGGATAGGTGGATAGGTGGATAGATGGATAGATGGATAGATGGATAGATGGATAGATGGATAGATGGATAGATGGATAGATGGATAGATGGATAGATGGATAGATGGATAGGTGATGGATAGGTGATGGATAGATGGATAGATAATGGATAGATGGATAGATGGATGGACGAATAGATGGACAGACGGACAGATGGACAGGTGGACAGGTGGACAGGTGGACAGGTGGACAGGTGGACAGATGGACAGATGGACAGATGGATAGATGGATAGATGGATAGATGGATAGATGGATAGATAGATAGGTGATGGATAGGTGATGGATAGATGGATAGATAATGGATAAATGGATAGATGGATGGATGGATAGATGGACAGACGGACAGACAGACAGACGGACAGATGGACAGATGGACAGATGGATAGATGGATAGATGGATAGATATAAGGGTTGCCCAGAAAGTAATGCACCACATTTGTTTTCTTCAACAATTATTTATTGAACACAATGAAACTTACACACAAGAAAGAATGATGTTTCTTCTACACTCCCTATTTTTCCATGTAATCTCCATCCCATTCTATGGTCTTCCTCCAGTGAGACACAAGGGCGTATATGCCCTGTCGGTATCATTCCTTGTTCTAATGGCCTCACCCTCTGTTCTTCTTTCTGTTCTTCTAATGGCCTCACCGTCTGTGCCCAGCAACTAACCATACTTTTGCTGACTGCAGATTCTCCATAAACCGTACACAAACATTTGTGAATGTTCCCAACAGTTTCTTTCTCCGCAGTGAAAAATTCTAAGATGACATGCTGCTTGTAATGTACATCACTTACAGACGCCATTTCAAAACACTGCTGCAGCTGCGCTATCTGTCTAAATTTACAGACACACACTCCTGACAATTCAAATAATATATATCTAAAGTTTTGCATTCATACCTTACTGTAGGCTGAGAAAAAAAATGTGGTGCATTACTTTCTGGGTGACTCTCACATCTATCATCTATGTGCTGTAACTACCTAATTATATATCGTAAAGATATTACAGAAAGAGTAAAATGTGGCTTAATACAATTTCCTAAAAATAATGTTTTGTCAGACTTAGGCTATTTGTTTTTGTAATGGGATCCCTGGCTGACCCTACTTATGTGGAGATAAAAATAAAGAGATAATCAATATCTATTTTGAACAAATGCTGTTGCTGACTTCAGCTCACATAAACATAATGACACTCTGAAGATACAGTACATTCTTTAAGAAATAGACTACAACCATACATATAAGTGTCTTTATGTAAATTCCAATGATTCGTAACATATATAGAAATATAAATCCATCCTAATTTAGCAGCAAGGTTATGCCCTTAAGATGCATTTTTGCAAACTGTGCCCAATTTATATGGCCATTTCTATATAATTTGAGGATATCTTTGTATTACTTTGAAACCATTACACATCAGTTTGATGCAATAGGCTGAGTTGACACTTAATATGTATAGGTTTACATTTGTCGTGTACATAAAATTGCAGCCTTCAGGACTCTATTCCATCAGCAAATAAAATAAGTTGTTATATTTTGATTAGGAAACTCATGAAGATGTCCTGATTGTTTCTTCCTTGTTAATTATTCTAATTATAATTCTGCATAGTTATGCGGTATATTTCTCAGCGTGACAGCGAAAAGAAAAATCTACTAAAAACATTCCATATTTCTTTCTCATGGCAAATCATCCCTTAAACTCATATTTGAACCGAATAGTTGGAGGAGTAAAATTAGATTTCAGCTATTACAAAATAATGCTAGCAGATTTGATTCCAGAAATTATAAATTATGTCTCTTTTGTAAATATACACACATATATGCCAGCTGACCTAAAGAGTTCATGTTAGATTGAGCATGTTCTAATTTGATTAAAATTGTGTTCCAAATACTCTATTTTAAGAAGATTGGAATTATATAACTATATAACTTATAACTGGAACAGCCAACAGGGTTATAGGTTTGCAGGAGGTTTGCAATTACAGATCTTCTAGACTCAAGTATTGGTATTCTCTCTCTCTTTTTCTCTTGATTTTTGCCCCAGAAGTGAAAACTAAGAAAAAAGAATCTATTTCTAGTTCCCTTTAAAATAAAAATGTACATAAGATAATGTTACAGAAGAGAATTATTGATAGATAATATTTTTTAAAGTGTATATAAAACTAGATTATGAACAATGCCATTTGGTCTTAATGCCACGACTCTAATCTAGTTCCCCATGTTGTAGTGACCCCCAACCATAAAATTATTTTCATTGCTACTTCATAACTGTCAGGTACACCTGTATTTGTATAGGGTGTATGCAATGGGGTTGGCACAATGATGTCATCACTCTGGGTATTCATGTGAGTGTATCGGCATGTGAGTGGACCGGCCTGGAGACAGATAGAGGAGCAATGTCTCGGTTCCCAAGGCCATCAGAAATATGTGTTTTCCGATGGTTTTAGGTGACCCCGGTGAAAGAATTATTTGACCCCCAAAGGTTGAGAACCAGTGGTCTAGTAGTTAAGACACCAGGTTAGAAGCAGGAGACTCAGTTCTAGTACTGCCTTGAGCTGGAGTGGTGCCGTTGTTAGAGTACAGCACTGCCCTCTATATCAGCTATCTGTAGTTCAGCAGTTCAAATCTCACCGCCGGCTCAAGGTTGACTCAACCTTCCATCCAGTGATGGGCTACCAAAATTTTTACTACCACACTGTGGGCATGACTTATGCATTTGGTTTCAACATCTTTCAGTGCAAATAGGGGGGGGGGAGCTCCATTTTTGCTACCCCACTGCTTTCTCCCCATCTGTGCAGTAGCCTGTTATGTATCCTCGGCAGATCTGATTGGGTAAACCCTCCTCTGCTGCCATTGGCTGTTGTTAGGGAAGCCCTGTTTGGGCGGGCATATTACGGTTACATGATTGGTTGTTCTGTCAGCAAAGTTCCTGTATAAATATCTGTCAAGGGAAGTTGCGGCTGAGTTTTGCCGACCGTTAATAAACCTGTTCTCATTGTTACCTGCTTCCGAAGGTAACCTGACATATTATAGGTTACCTGACATATTATAGCCCACCCCTGATTATCTACTATATAAACTGTATGTACACACACGCACACAAAGCTCTTCTAAAATTATACACATTCAACCTCATTTACTGTGATAGGAAAAACATACCCAGAACCCAGAAGGGGGAAAAAAAATCAAAATTTTGCTACTGGTACTGTATATCTGACCAAAATTTTGCTACCGGTACTGCGTACCTGACCGTACCCATAGGAGCCCATCACTGCTTCCATCCTTCCAAGGTGGGTAAAATGAGGACCCAGATTGTTGGGGGCAATGTGCTGATTCTGTAAACAGCTTAGGGCTGTAAAAGCCCTATGAAGCGGTATATAAGTCTAAATGCTATTGCTATTGCTATTGCCTCAGGCATGAGAGCCGGCTTGCGATTTTGGAGTAGTCACACTCTCTCAACCCAGCTCACCTCACAGGTGGGGGTGGGCTACTGCCCAGATGGGGGGGAAATGCAGTGGAGTAGCGAAAATGGAGCTCCACCCCAGAGTATCTAATTTGCATTGAAAGATGTTGAAAGAAAATGCAGGGCGTCCTGCATAAGCCATGCCCACAGTGTGGCAGTAAAAATTTTAGTAGCCCTTCACTGCTCACAGGGTTATTGTTGTGAGGGGAAATGTATTTATTTATTTGTTTGTTTGTTTGTTTATGTCAAGTATATATCTCCGGGACCGTCTTCTGCCGCATGAATCCCAGCGATCAGTTAGGTCCCACAGAGTTGGCCTTCTCCAGGTCCCATCGACTAAACAATGTCGTCTGGCGGGACCCAGGGGAAGAGCCTTTTCTGTGGCGGCCCCGACCCTCTGGAACCTACTCCCCCCAGATATCAGAGTTGCCCCCACCCTCCTTGCCTTTTGTAAGCTCCTTAAAACCCACCTCTGTCGTCATGCATGGGGGAATTGAGATATTCCCTTCCCTCTAGGCTTATAAAATTTATGTATGGTATGTCTGCATGTATGATTGGTTTCTTAAATTGGGGTTTTTTGCATTATTTTTAATATTAGATTTCTACATATTGTCTTTTTACTGTTGTTAGCTGCCCCGAGTCTATGGAGAGGGGCGGCATACAAATCAAATCAAATCAAAATAAATATTGGTAAGATATATAGATATAACATTCTTTATATACATAAGATGGGTACTGGTAAGAGAGAATATTAGGACAGAGATGATAGGCCTGCTGGTGCGATTATGCACACCCCTTACTTAATTGGAGGAAGGAGGAATATTATATTTATTTGACCCCTTGAGTTGCCTTCAAAAATAGATCTAAAATATATTTAAACAGAGAAGAGGCTGAGTGCGTGTTTGTGTGTTCAGCATCTTCAACCAGCATCAGAATCACCTCCTTCTAATAGCAATTACAGTGGAGCATAACTTCACGACAGATTTAAATAGAGAAGTCAGCAAGTATAAAGCAAGTAAATGTGGTTTCTGACCAGCCTGCATAATACATAAGAAGCAGGTTTATGAGCTCTGCATGCCAAGCACAACAGAGAGAGCAATGAAGTAAAACATAGTCTACTGATCTCATCTGGAGCTGGAACAGATGCAGAAGCCTTCTGTGTAAGGAATATTATTATATCTCCCTTCAGTCAGCATCAAAGGCAAGATACTGAACTTTGCTACCTTTCTCTGTATAGTAGAAATATTTCGATAAAGGGAATTGGAAAGGTGAAAAGGAGTAAAGGAGATTAAAATATAATATAATGTAATGTATAACCCCCAACATTTTACCCTTAGACTATCCATGGTTGACCTCTCCAGATTCCTAAGAGGTCAGTAAGGGGCGTAAATAAGCACACTAGAGTGCCTTCCGTCCCCTGTCCTATTGTCTCTCCTATATCTCGTATTTCTTCTCTATTATATCCTCTATAACAGTGGTCCCCAATGTTTTTTCCACCAGGGACCAGTTTCAGCAAGACAATTTTTCTATGGCCCAGTGGGGGCGGAAAGGGGCGTGGTTGGGGGTGGGATTAAGCATGGGGGTGCTGGTCCTCCCCGCCCCTCTTTCCCGCCATTGTCCTGTGGCTGGCAGAACCTGCCTCCCAAGCCCTCTTGCCCAGCGGGAGCTAAGCGCTGGAGAGAGGGGGTCAGGCTGGCCCTCCTGCCTCCTCCCAGCCAAAAATGCAAAAGCGCCCCACGGCAGAAGCCAAAAGAGGCTTGAGCCTCTCGGTCCTTCCCGTCCCTCTGTCCCATCCATCGTCCTGTGGCCGGCAGAACCTGCCTCCCGAGGCCTCTTGCCCGGCGGGAGGCGAAGCGCTGGAGGGAGGGGGTGGCGGCATGACTCCACGGACCGGTGCAACATGCCCCGCGGCCCAGTACTGGTCCGCGGCCCGGTGTTTGGGGACCCCTGCTCTATAACCTTCATTGTGTATTATTGTGTATTGGACAAAATAAATAAATAAATAAATAAATAAACAATAAAAATATTGAACAGTCAGGCTAAATCTTGAAATTCTGTGTCATCTCTCAAATAGATGGGATTTCTTACTGGGACAGTCTTTATGCAACAATAATCATCTGTCAAATTATTCTACGCTTCACTGTAACAGATAGATCATGACTGTAACTGTGCAGAAGATCTAGTTTGTCACTTACTTGTTATTCTTTGCTTTGATTCTGAAAAAAAACATCTTCAGATCCTGAAAACTAAAAGCAATCAGTAAGTTCCTGTAATGAATGCATTGCCCTGTAAGTGGAGCTCATGAATAATTTGAGTTGGCTTCCAAGCAGTTCATCAGTGATGATTATTCACCTCGTAGTGAGGAGAAGGAAGGAGAGCTTTTAGAAACAAAATGCTAGCTGTCCTCAAGTATCAAATCCCTGTGCAGGAATGCTTTAAAAAAAAAAAAATCACTGAGAGAAACACTGTCACTTTCATTACACAATCCACCTTCATGGATTATAACCTGCTCAAAAAAAAAATAAAGGGAACACTCAAAGAACACATCCTAGATGTGAATGAATGAAATGTTCTCATTATATACTTTGTTCTGTACAAAGTTGAATGAGCACAACAGCCATGTGAAATGGATTGTCAATCAGTGTTGCTTCCTAAGTGGGCAGTTTGATTTCACGGAAGTTTAATTTACCCTTAGATTATCTATGGTTGACCTATCCAGATTCCTAAGAGGTCAGTAAGGGGTGAGTACAAGTGCACTAGAGTACCTTCCGTCCCCTGTCCTATTGCTCTCCTATATCTCCTATTCCTTTCTTCTATTCCTATATTTCTTCTTCTATTTCTATTACTATATCTTCTTTTCTGTTCTTTCTTAGATATATTTTACTATGAGTATCTCCTCTATAACCTTCATCATGTATTTTGTGGGTGTATATATATATATATATATATACACCCACTAAAACCTCATTGTGTATTGGACTAAATAAGTAAATAAGTAAATAAGTAAGTAAGTAAGTAAGTAAATAAATAAATAAATAAATAAATAAGTTTGATTTACTTGGAGTTATATTGTGTTGTTTAAGTGTCCCCTTTATTTTTTTGAGCAGTGTATTATTGTATTAGCAGGACAGAATGATAAAATAGTAAAGTACAGTATGATACAATAGTCAGTATGATAGTGGGACAGTATGGTAGGAAATGTAGCTCTTGTTGAGAATTGGCTCTCAACCATAATTGCTGTCCACTTGAAACATGTGGAGGTCACAACTGGTCTAGCTAGCTGAAAGTCTGCAGAGATTCTCAGACATCCTCATCATGGTTGTCCCAAAGGTGATTTTTTTAAGGAGGCAACTGGACTTCTTTTGAAGATGTTTCACTTCTCATCCAAGAAGTTTGTTCAGCTCTGATAGGATAGTGGGGGATGGAAAGATTTATATTCCTTGAAGACGTCTGGTAATTTACATCCTTTTAGATGGTCGTTGAAGCACTCAGAGGTTTATCTGTGTCCATTCCCCACTATGCTCTTAGGGATGAAGAAGCTTCTTGGATGAGAAATGAAATGTCTTCAAAATGTCTCTCTATTTTTCCACATAATCTCCGTCCTGTTCCATGGCCTTCCTCCAGCGAGACATAAGGGCGTGTACACCTTGTTAGTACCACTCCTTGTTCTGATCACGAAGCCATTTCTGCACTGTGCGATTCACCTCTAATGGCTTCATCCTCTGTACCCAACGACTAACCGTACTTATGTCAACTGCAGATTCTCCATAAACTGTACACAAACGTTTGTGAATGTTCCCAACAGTTTCTTTCTCCGCAGTGAGAAATTCAATGACAATACGCTGCTTGTAACGTACATCACTTACAGCTGCCATTTTGAAACACTGCTGCAGCTACGCTCTCTGTCTGAAGAAAATTTACACACGCACTCCTGATAATTCAAATAATGTACATCTAGTAGTAATTTTTAATTATTAGATTTGTTGTTGTGTCGTTTTTGTACATTGTGAGCTGCCCCGAGTCTTCAGAGAAGGGCGGCATATAAATCTAATAAATAATAACATCTAAAGTTTCGCATTTGTACCATTACTGTAGGCTGAAAAAAAATGTGGTGGGTTAGGCTCAGATTCAAACTGGCTTATTATTGGGAAATGAAATCCTAATTCAAAGATTACCCACTTGTTCTGCCGGCATGTCTCAACCGCCCGTAATTACAGGGTAATTAGTCCAGGAAGAAACATACCACATGATAAAAGGAAAACCCAAAAGTTTTTATAAACAGAAAAACAGAAACAGCTCCCTTTTTAAATGTCAAAGGGATTTTCGGGTACACACAAGGCACAGATTAAATGCAGTCCAATTGCTCACATAATAACTGGGAAACTGAGTCCAATTCTAAAGTCCAGAGAGTCCACACATACAATCCTGAAGAGCAAAAACCATGATCTTGACGAAACAATGAATCAGATAAACTGCCATGAGGCTAAAACACCAGGCTGCACTTTTATCTGTAGCACTAATTACAGCAGCCCCACCCAACCACATGTGGCCTCATTTTCTCTTGTAATAATCCTTCAGTTGTTGTCTCCTATGCATCACTCTACGCATGCGTGGATATGTCATTAATTCTTGTTCAAAATCCAGGGATGATACAGGTGACTGATCTCCTCCTGGGCTGTCTGCCAAACTCCCCTCCTCCCTGTCAATCACGCTTCCTTGGTCAGAGGAGACTTCATCGGCAGATTCTACTGGCAGCAAAACAGGCCTGTGGCATGTGGATGTCTCCCCCACATCCACATCCACATTCCTTGGGGCAGGAGCTGGGCCAGAGCTAACCACAACACCACCACTGTGTTTTACAGTGGGAACAATGATAAAAAAAATGAATGAAATATTTCACTGAATACTTTGTTCTGTACAAAGTTGAATGTGCACAACAGCATGTGAAATTGATTGTCAATCAGTGTTGCTTCCTAAGTGGACAGTTTGATTTCACAGAAGTTTGACTTACTTGGAGTTATATTGTGTTGTTTAAATGTTTCCCTTTACTTTTTTGAGCAGTGTATATTTGTACCTGATAAATAACTTCTGTTTTGGAAAATGTAGGGCGTAATGAATTTTACATTTGGGTGTGGCAGAAGAACCCAGAGGAAAACAGAGGAAAACAGTCAAGTGGAACCAGGGATGAGCTGGCTTCCTGGAGGTTCATTCAAATGAAGCAGAACCATGAAACAGAACAGCGTTTCACTTCACTGCTTATATCTTTACTAGGCATTTCTAGTAAAAGCTGAAGCCTGCAATTTAATTGGCTGAAGAATTTTACATGTTGAATTTATGCAGCAGCAAGACAAGGCTCTCAACACAGCCAGTGAAAATGCAAGCTTCAGCTTTTACTAGAAATGCAAACATTGAACTTTTAATTAGAAACGCAAACTGCACTGCCAAGGAGTGTTACCACATAATTTGCTAATGTCAAAGAAAAGGGGGAAAAAAACCTTATACTTGATTATTTCATTATTATTTTAGGCCTGGACGATCCTTTGGTGGGGTGATTTAACTTCATTTAATCACCTGTTTGAAGAAAATCCATAAAATCACACAACCTTTCATCTCCCTGTTTTTAAAAATATTCTAATATATGCAGTTATATTATAAGCCACTAACAGCCTTGTTGAACTGAGCGCTATAAAAATTGTGGCAAATAAAGTAAATTTAGTTGGAAACATTAAACTGCAGTTTAATGTTTCCAAATGTAAAATAATGCACTTGGGGAAAAGGAATCCTCAATCTGAGTATTGCATTGGCACTTCTGTGTTAGCAAAAACTTCAGAAGAGAAGGATTTAGGGGTAGTGATTTCTGACAGTCTCAAAATGGGTGAGCAGTGTGGTCGGGCAGTAGGAAAAGCAAGTAGGATGCTTGGCTGCATAGCTAGAGGTATTACAAGCAGGAAGAGGGAGATTATGATCCCGCTATATAGAATGCTGGTGAGACCACATTTGGAATACTGTGTTCAGTTCTGGAGACCTCACCTACAAAAAGATATTGACAAAATTGAACGGGTCCAAAGACGGGCTACAAGAATGGTGGAAGGTCTTAAGCATAAAACGTATCAGGAAAGACTTAATGAACTCAATCTGTATAGTCTGGAGGACAGAAGGAAAAGGGGGGACATGATCGAAACATTTAAATATGTTAAAGGGTTAAATAAGGTTCAGGAGGGAAGTGTTTTAATAGGAAAGTGAACACAAGAACAAGGGGGCACAATCTGAAGTTAGTTGGGGGAAAGATCAAAAGCAATGTGAGAAAATATTATTTTACTGAAAGAGTAGTAGATCCTTGGAACAAACTTCCAGCAGACATGGTTGGTAAATCCACAGTAACTGAATTTAAGCATGCCTGGGATAAACATATATCCATTGTAAGATAAAATACAGGAAATAGTATAAGGGCAGACTAGATGGACCACGAGGTCTTCTTCTGCCGTCAGTCTTCTATGTTTCTATGTTTCTATTTTAAAAATGAAATAAAAGCAAGCAAAGAAACTGGGTGTTTTCCCTTTATATCACGTCGACATCTGATCCAAAATTTCTAAAACTTAAAAAAACAAACAATTGAGCTGAAACTGCTTTTCAAGAAGAAACGTGGCATCTGTTTTTGCTCTTTTCTGTGAGATGTCACCAGCAGAACTGGTTTCTCTGGCTTCCCCTTATTGTCAAAAGGTGCAAATTAATGCACACAGCTATGAAGAGTTTCTATTTCAAAAACAAAAAATAGCTTGCAACATTTTGCAGGGGAGGGGAAGCAACAAGCACCCATCTGTCAATCCTTAAATCAAGTGCATCTCTAAATGAGAACTTCTAGGCCAGTGATGGTGAACCTTTTTTTCCTTGGATGCCAAAAGAGTGTGTGCGTATGCTATCACACATGTGTGGATGCCCACACCCATAATTCAAGGTCTGGGCAAGGCAAAAACAGCTTCCCCTGCCCCCTCCCCCTGGAGGCCCTCTGGCGGCTGGAAATGGCCTGTTTCCTAACTTCTAGTAGGCCCAGTAAACTCATGTTTTGCCCTCCCCAGGCTCCAAAGGCTTTCCTGGAGCTGGGAAAAGTAAAATCGCCCTCCCCCATCCCCCGGAGGCTCTCTGGAAGCCAAAAACGCCCTCCCAGAGCCTCTGTGTGAGCCAAAAATCATCTGGCTGGCACATACATGCATGTTTGGACCAGAGTACCTACGGAACCGCCTGCTACCGTACGAATCCCAGCAACCGATAACGTCCCACAGAGTTGGCCTTCTCTGGATCCCATCGACTAAACAATGTCGTTTGGCGGGCCCCAGGGGAAGAGCCTTCTCTGTGGCGGCCCTGACCCTCCGGAACCAACTCTCCCGGAGATTAGAACTGCCCCCACCCTTCCTGTCTTTCGTAAACTACTCAAGACTCACTTATACCACCAGGCATGGGGGAGTTGAGACACCTTTCCCACAGGCATTTTTATACTTTGTTTTATGTTTGGTATGAATGTGCTGTTTGGTTTTTTAAAATAATGATAGGGTTTTATATGTTTTTAATATTAGATTTGTTCCCCTGCTATATTGTTTTTATTGCTGTTGTGAGCCGCCCCGAGTCTTCGGAAAGGGGCGGCATACAAATCTAATAAATAAATAAATAAATGTTGGAGCTGAGGTAGGGCCTTCTCTGGGTTCTGTCGACTAAACAATGCCGTCTGGTGGGACTCTTCTCTGTGGCAGCCCTGGCCCTCTGGAATCAACTACCCCTAGAGATTAGGACTGCCCCCAACCTCATTGCCTTTCGAAAGTTCCTAAAAATCCACCTATGTTGCCATACACCCCATAGCTACTATGGTTTTTTATGTCTGGTTTGTTAGGTTGTGTGGTTGTTTTTTATAAGAAGGGTTTTAAATTGCTTTTAACATTAGATTTATACATTGTGTTGTGCTGTTGTGAGCCGCTCCGAGTCCTTGGAGAGGGGCAGCATACAAATCTAATAAATAAATAAATAAACAGCTTGCATGCCTGCAGATATGGCTCTGTGTGCCACCTGTGCCATAGGTTCGCCATCACTGTGCTAGGCTAACACTAATTCCTCACAACATTTATCTCTCTGCTTACAATAACTTGGGTTATCTATGACAGGGGTCTCCAACCTTGGCAACTTTAAACCTTGCGGACTTCAACTCCCAGAATTCCTCAGCCAGTTGACTGAGGAATTCTGGGAGTTGAAATCATCAAGGCTTAAAGTTGCCAAGGTTGGAGACCCCTGATCTAGGAGACTCATTCCTGAAATAACAATTTGCTACTTTTAGGGAAGAAGAAAAATCAACCCGCCTCTATGAAAACCCTAATATTCTCCAAGTATGTTTCTCTCAATGTGTTTCTGAAGCAATCTTAGCACCGTTAAAAAAAAAAAACAGTACTGTGAGTCCAATGATGGGTTACCAAAATTTTTACTACCACACTGTGGGCGTGGCTTATGCATTTTCTTTCAACACCTTTCAGTGCAAATTGGGTGCTCTGGGGTGGAACTCCATTTTCACTACCTCACTGCGTTCCCCCTGTCCTGGCAGTAACCTACCCTTTATTATCTACTGTATAAAGTGTATGTACACACACACACACACACACACACATTCAACCTCATTTACTGTGATAGGAAAAATATACCCAGAGCCCAGAAAGGAAAAAAATAAAAATAAATAAAAATTTTGCTCCCGATACTGCGTACCTGACCGTGCCCATAGGAGCCACCACTGTGTGAGTCACAGAAGAAACCAGAAACTCTCTGAAGTAAGTTGGCCGGTCATGATATATGATTGTGATATATTGATTGTTTTTTAAGATGATGGGTTTTTAGTCATAGTTTTAATTATTAGATTTGTACTTATATTGTTTATATTGTTGTGAGCTCCCCCGGGTCTTCAGAGAGGGACAGCATCCAAGTCTAATTAATAATAATAATAATAATAATAATAATAATAATAATAATAATAATTAATAGTAATAAATAAAAAATAGGTGGTTGGGAAGCGCCCGACTGGTGATGAAATACAAAATCCAGCATAATAATAATAATAATAATAATAATAATAATAATAATAATAGTAATAATAATAATAATAATAATAACAACAACAACAATAATAATAATAACAATAATAATGACAATGATAATGACAATAATGGTGATGATGATGATGATAATGATGATGATGATGATGATAATGATAATGATAATGATAATGATAATGATAATGATAATGATAATGATAATGATAATGATAATGATAATGATAATGATAATGATAATGATAATGATAATGATAAGTGCTTGGGAAGCGCCCGACTGGTGATGAAATATGAAATCCAGCATAAGTGATCTTGTTTGCTGTGTTGTATTGACATAACAATAACAATAACAATAATGATGATGCACAAGTCTGGAAAGCTTGGAAGACAAAACTTCTGACCTCAATGACTAACCCATATTGGAGCATGCAACATTATCCTGGGAGTCATATATTTTGTGCATATCTCTGCCCACAAAGGGTGAGGTATACATTGCTGAAGGCCAACCAATCTGTATTGCTCCCTGGACAGAAAAATCTCACGACATCTCTTCTCATTCCTGAGCCTAAAACCTTTAACACTGGCAATGACATGGTGACTGCCACTGCCATCATATGCTCTTCCCTGGTATCTGATCCAAAATCCTTTAGAAACTCCTGGGAAAAAATAGGAGAAAGGGGGATGTGAATATCAGTACAATTTTCTGCCCAAAACCTACAAGTCTCTCCAACTGCTCCTTCTTTTGATCTGCTAAAGAAGTTTCTTTTAAAGAAACTTAAAAGCCCTTGGAATAAAAAGCCGTTTTAAATAAAGGAGATGTTCTAAAAGGAGAACACAAGGCCATCATAACAACTCATTATTCTTAGTTGGCTGCTACCTGCAGTTTTCCTAATCTTTATTTACTATATTTTTCAGAGTATAAGATGCCCTGGAGTATAAGACGCACCTTAGTTTTTGGGGAGGAAAATGGAGGGGGGGAAACCTGCCTACCAGGTATTCATCTGGCTAGTGTCCTTAGCCTGTTCAGCCTCAGCACATTATTTTATCCCCTGGTTAGGACTTTAATAAACCTTATTAGGTTTAGTCCTGAGTAGCAATGAAAAAAAGGCTGAAGAAACCTAGGGCACGAAAAAACGTTCTTCAGAGGGAATAGCAATGAAAAAGCCTGCAAGCCAGTCAGATTGTTAGTGCCTCATTAGGGCTGGAAATAAAAGCTTCAAAAAAACCTCTACATTTGGAGTACAAGATGCACCCAAATTTTCAGTATCTTTTGGGGAGGGAAGGTATGTCTTATATGCCGCAAATATGGGTAGTCATTTATTTGTTTGTTTGTCAAACATGTACAAGATAACAGGTATGAATATGAACATGGACATGAATGGGTGAACAGTACAGTCAGGCGGTAGGGAAAGCAAGTAGGATGCTTGGCTGCATAGCTAGAGGTATAACAAGCAGGAGGAGGGAGATTATGATCCCGCTATATAGAGTGCTAGTGAGACCACATTTGGAATACTGTGTTCAGTTCTGGAGACCTCACCTACAAAAAGATATTGATAAGATTGAACGGGTCCAAAGAGGGGCTACAAGAATGGTGGAAGGTCTTAAGCATAAAACAAAGCAGGAAAGACTTAATGAACTCAATCTGTATAGTCTGGAGGACAGAAGGAAAAGGGGGGACATGATCGAAACATTTAAATATGTTAAAGGGTGAAATAAGGTCCAGGAGGGAAGTGTTTTTAATAGGAAAGTGAACACAAGAACAAGGGGACACAATCTGAAGTTAGTTGGGGGAAAGATCAAAAGCAACATAAGAAAATATGATTTTACTGAAAAAGTATTTATTTATTTATTTATTATTTGGATTTGTATGCCGCCCCTCTCCGAAGACTCGGGGCGGCTCACAGCAAGTAGTACAAATCATAAATAATCCAATCAGTTAAAATATTTAAAGCTTTAAAAAAAAAACCATATACTAACAGACACACACACAAGCATACCATGTATAAATTAAACATGCCCAGGGGGAGATGATTCAATTCCCCCATGCCTGATGGCAAAGGTGGGTTTTGAGGAGTTTACGGAAGGCAGGAAGAGTAGGGGCAGTTCTAATCTCCGGGGGGAGTTGGTTCCAGAGAGCCGGTGCCGCCACAGAGAAGGCTCTTCCCCTGGGGCCCGCCAACCAACATTGTTTAGTTGACGGGACCCGGAGAAGGCCCACTCTGTGGGACCTAATCGGTCGCTGGGATTCGTGTGGCAGGAGGCGGTCTCGGAGATATTCTGGCCCAATGCCATGAAGGGCTTTAAAGGTCATAACCAACACTTTGAATTGTGACCGGAAATTGATCGGCAGCCAATGCAGACTGCGGAGTGATGGTGAAACATGGGCATACCTAGGTAAGCCCATGACTGCTCTCGCAGCTGCGTTCTGCACGATCTGAAGTTTCCGAACACTTTTCAAAGGTAGCCCCAAGTAGAGAGCATTACAGTAGTCGAACCTCGAGGTGATGAGGGCATGAGTGACTGTGAGCAATGAGTCCCGGTCCAGATAGGGCCGCAACTGGCGCACCAGGCGAACCTGGGCAAACGCCCCCCACGCCACAGCTGAGAGATGGTTTTCTAATGTGAGCTGTGGATCGAGGACGACGCCCAAGTTGTGAACCCTCTCTGAGGGGGGGTAGATCCTTGGAACAAATGTCCAGCAGACGTGGTAGATAAATCCACAGTAACTGAATTTAAACATGCCTGGGATAAACATATATCCATACTAAGATAAAATACAGAAAATAGTATAAGGACAGACTAGATGGATCATGAGGTCTTTTTCTGCCGTCAGTCTTCTATGTTTCTAATGAAGGAAATAAATGCAAATAAAGCAGGGACAGTAGGAAAGGGATGGTAGGCATCCTTGTATGCTTATGCATGCCCCCATTATGGACCTCTTATGAATGGGGTGAGGTTTGACGGTAGACAGTTTGAGGTTGAAACTGTGGCAATTTGAGGATGTAACAATGGAGTCGGGTGGAGCATTCCAGGTGTTGACCACTCCATTGCTAAAATTGTATTTTCTGCAATCGAGTTTGGAGCATTTTACCTTGAGTTTGTATCGATTGTCAGATTGAAAAATCTTGTATTCTCTTATATTATTTTTTGCCCATTCTTCTCTCAAGCCGTTCCAGACTGCTCTTTTTCTGACAAGCTGAGAGGGAACTTTTCGGTCCATGTAATCTGCCTAACCTAGTTCTATTCAGATGTCTTCTATTCCCCTTTGGTGTGTCAACATCATTCCTGGGACACTTTCAATTTGTTTGCTGCAAAGACTGCTGAGCAACCCAGAAGAAAAGTTTTCTGATCAGCAACCTCTTTAATGCAGCTGCAGCGGACATGGTCAGCTGCTTGCCTTTTTATGCAACTATTTCCTAATTAACCTAGGAAAAAGGATCTGTAGATACAAGCAGAAGGCAGAAAGAACAGACAAGATTAATAGTGTGCTAAAATAATTTCATTTACTGCAAAACAAAAACACGTGTTTTTCTGGCTTGAGGTTTTGGCTACTATAGGATTTATTTAGAATTTGATATTGTAGATCTTTGAGGTTATATTATTTATTTATTTATTGGACTTATAAGCCGCCCTTCTCCAAAGACTCTGGAGATTATGTGAGGTGGCAGAAAGTTCTGCTATTGTTGATTTTTGTATTATATTTTTACATTATATTATCTTTGCACTACTTTGCAGACTTTTTACTTTTTCATTTAAAAAAACCCCATTGTTGCCATATTGTTTTTACTTGGAGATTCATTTTATACTGTAAAGTAAGGTACAGAGATGCTGTATGGTCTTGGCCACTGTGTTGCAGCTCAGTTTCAGGGTCTTGGCAATCTTCTTATAGCCTAGGCCAGGGGTAGGCAAAGTTGGCTCTTCTATGACTTGCGGACTTCAATTCCCAGAATTCCTGAGCTAGCATGATTGGCTCAGGAATTCTGGGAGTTGAAGTCCACAAGTCATAGAAAAGCCAAATTTGCCTACCCCTCGCCTAGGCCATCTTTATGTTTGTTTGGTTTTTCAATTTGTTTTTTCATATCCTTAGAGAGTTCATTGCCATGAGGTGCTATGATCAACTTCCAGTGACCAATATAAGAAAATGAGAGCGATGACGTTAAATTACACACTTGCTCTCCCTTCACATCTGAGACCTTGTACCACTAATGAGTCACATGTCTCCAGGGAGGGGAAATGGCTACTTGAGCCCCATTTGGACATTATAATTAGGGATGTACTCACTTTTGTTGCCAAGAGTTTAGACATTAATATCTGTGTATTATGTTATTTTGAGGGGACAGCACATTTACACTGTTATACAAGCTGTGTATGCAACACTTTACATTGTAGCTGTTGTGGTTAGCTCTGGCCCAGCTCCTGCCCCAAGGACTGTGGATGTGGGGGAGACATCCACATGCCGCAGGCCTGTTTTGCTCCCGGTGGAACCTCCTGATGAAGGCTCCTCTGACCAAGAAGACATGAGTGACAGGGAGGAGGAGAGTCTGGCGGACAGCTCAGAAGGAGATCAATTATCTATCTCCTCCTTGGATTCAGAACAAGAGTTACTGATATAGCCATGCATGTGGAGAGCGATGCATAGGCAGAAACAACTGAGAGATTATTATCAAAGAAAATGAGGCCACCTGTGGTTGTGTGGGGCTGTGGTAATTAGTGAGGCTGCTATAAATAGCAGTGTGTGGGTTTGGCCATTGTGGAGGATTATCTGATCATTGTGTTTCGTGCCTGCCTTGCTGACTTCGACCTTTGTGTGTTGCTTTTTCCCGCTTTGAAACTAAAGCAGAGCAAAGGGTGTTTCACTTTGTGAAAGAAGGACTGTGAATTACCTCACAGCTGCAAGCTAAGTATCTCAGAACTGATAAGGGATTTGAACAAATTACCAGGTTGTTTGGAGACGAGTGCTCTTTGCTATACAAAAAGAGTGCTTAGTTTATTTGAATTTTCATTATAAAGAACATTGTTTTGAATTTTCACACGTTTGTGTGTCTGAAATTTGTACCTTTGAATTTTCGGGAGGATTCTAACAGAGAGCTCGACAGAACATTAGCCAAGTGTCATTTCTTCTCATCAAAAAATATACTTAAATATTTACAAAATGTGAAGGGGTCCACTCACGTCTGTGACATACTATAATATAGAGACTTATTTATCATATTTAGATACTACTCTCACTGTAAAGTTCAGATCTCTCATTGTAAAACTTCACCATTGATGGTGAAGCAGAACCAGGCTTATCCTTAAATGACTGGAAGAATAAACTGATTCCCTCTTCTCTGTGTCATCTCTTCATATATCAGAAGATTGCTACCATATCTCCCCTTAACCCCCAAGCCCCTTACTACCTTCCTGACATAAATATGCCAACATCAATTGTATTTCTCTGAAGCCTAATCTCCCTCACAAGGAGGCAGACAAATACATAGTTCTTGCAGTTTTGAGGCAGAGCAAATCAAAGAAAGCAGCTGGTGATTCCCTGCCTTCACTAGCCCTCCCATTGAGTGTCACTTCTTACCAGTGGGAAAAAACAACCATAAATCACTTTCCTTTGACGCAGTACCTCAGGCTTGCCCAATTATAGCCAGATGCCTCTGTCACCCAAGAGTCTTTAGTCATCTTTCAAGATGTCTGAGTGGAGGTCCCAATGCACTGGAAAAGTTCTCTGCGACTTCTTCTGGGTCACTCCCCCACTCTATAGACCTGATAACTAAGCTATTTTGAGATGCAGGCTTAGCAGTTTTCCACCAAAAAAAATACCTTACTCCGCCAGACTTGAAATTCTTGGTTTAGACAACTGACAACTCCGTCCTCTCCATTCCGACTTAATTATAGTTTTTTTAAATTTTATTTTATTTATTAGATTTGTATGCTGCCCCTCTCCGAAGACTCGGGGCGGCTCACAACAATAACAAAAACAATATTCCAGTGAAAACAAATCTAATATTAAAAAGCACATAAAACCCTATCATATTTTAAAAAGCAAACAACATATACATACCCAAACATAAATATAAAAAAGCCTGGGAGAAAGGTGTCTCAACTCCCCCATACCTGGCGGTATAGATGGGTCCTGAGTAATTTATGAAAGACAAGGAGTGTGGGGGCAGTTCTAATCTCCGGGGGGAGTTAATTCCAGAGGGCCGGGGCTGCCACAGAGAAGGCTCTTCCCCTGGGGCCCGCCAAACAACATTGTTTGGTCGATGGGACCCGGAGAAGGCCAACTCTGTGGGACCTTATCGGTCACTGGGATTCATGCGGTAGCAGGAGGTTCCGGAGGTACTCTGGTCCAATGCCATGCAGGGCTTTATAGGTCATAACCAATACTTTGAATTCTGACCAGAAACTGATCGGCAGCCAATGCAGGCCACGGAGTGTTGCAGAAATGTGGGCAAATCTAGGAAGCCCTACGATGGCTCTTGCGGCCGCATTCTGCACAATCTGAAGTTTCCGAACACTTTTCAAAGGTAGCCCCATGTAGAGAGCATTGCAGTAATCGAACCTCGAGGTGATGAGGGCATGAGTGACTGTGAGCAGTGACTCCCTGTCCAAATAGGGCCGCAACTGATGCACCAGGCGGACCTGGGCAAACGCCCTCCTCGCCACAGCTGAAAGATGATGTTCCAATGTCAGCTGTGGATCGAGGAGGATGCCCAAGTTGCGAACCCTCTCTGAGGGGGTTAATAGTTCCTCCTCCCAGGGTAATGGATGGACAGATGGAATTGTCCTTGGGACAATTCATCTTGTCTGGGTTGAGTTTGAGTTTGTTGACACCCATCCAGGCCCCAACAGCCTCCAGGCACCGGCACATCACTCCCACTGCTTCGTTGAAGTCATATACCAAAATGTCCTACCTGTTAACGACTACTTCACCTTCAACCTCAACAACACACAAGCACGAAATTGATTTAAACTAAATGTCAACCGCTCCAAACTTGATTGCAAAAAATACGACTTCAGCAACAAAGTAATCAACGCCTGGAATACGCTACCTGATTCTGTGGTTTCTACTCCTAATCCCAAAGCCTTTAGCCTTAGACTATCTACAATTGACCTCTTCCCCTTGAACCACACCCAACCACAGGTGAAACTCCCTTATCTCTTGTAGTATTTACGCAGCTGCTCTTTCCTAGTCATTGCCCTGCGGCTGCATACGTCAATGAATGTCTTTTCATCTGAATCCAGCGAGGATAATGAGGATGATGAATTACTCCCTAATGGGCTGTCTGCCATGACCCCCTCTGGGGATTCCATTTCACAGTCACTCCCTGCTTCCGATGCTTCGCTGTCCGAAGCAGTCGGCAGTAAAACTGGCCTCTGACACTGGGAGGATTCACCCACATCCACCCCCACAGTCCTTGGGGCAGGAGCTGGCCCCGAGCCAACCACAACAAAATCTATACCCTGCCTTTCTGATACTTAAGCACTTAATTCTGCTTACAAAAATAAAACGAAATTCCAAATATAAGTCACGACAGTAAAAGCAATATAATTGCAATACAAGTAAAAGGTACTTGATGGTTAACGCTTGCTATAGAAGAGAATGCCTATAACTGTAATGGAGTGTGTAGACGACCTTCTGGGAATGAGGGAAAAAGATGATGCCTAAAATACAATCAGACAAGAGAAGGAAGAGCCCCCAACAGTTTTAACAGTCAGATAAAAAAATGTAGGAAAGACTCATCCCCTATAATTAAAGGAGGACACCCAGTAATACCGAATGGAGCAAAACAATTTAACTCAAAAAAAAGTTAACAATATTTGGCCAGATCAATGTCATTAGACTATCTGATATAATAATAATAATGGGCTATTTTTTTTCTTTTCCCCACTCTCTTCTTTTTTCTTTTTCTCTCTTATTACAGTCGAATCTTATACTTATGTATGTTTATTGATGTTCTGTATTTTAATTGTTTGTATTTTAATTGTTCAAATAAAGTACTTTAAAATAACAACAACAACAACAACAACAACAATAACAACAATAACAACAATAACAACAACAACAACAATAACAAAAATAACAACAATAACAAAAATAACAACAATAACAACAATAACAACAATAACAACAACAACAACAACAACAACAATAACAACAACAATAATAATAATAATAATAATAATAATAATAATAATAATAATAATAATAATAATAGGCTTAAAAGTCTTAATACCACTTTATAATATCTTGGTAAGGCCACACTTGGAATACTGCATCTAGGTTTGGTTGCCACGATGTAAAAAAGATGTTGAGAATCTAGAAAGAGTGCAGAGAAGATCAACAAAGATGATTAGGGGACTGGAGGCTAAAACACAGAAAATGGTTGCTGGGACTGGGTATATCTAGTTTAATGAAATGGAGGCTAGGGGAGATATGATACCAGTGTTCTAATATCTCAGGGGTTGCCACAAAGAAAAAGGAGTCAACCTATTCGCCAAAGCACCTGAGAGTAGAACAAGAAGCAATGGGTGGAAACTAATCAAGGAGAGAAACAACTTAGGAGAAATTTCCTGACAGTTAGAACAATTAATCAGTGGAACAACTTGCCTCCAAAAGTTGTGAATGCTACAACACTGAAAGTTTTTAAGAAGATATTGAATAACCATTTGTCTGAAGTCTTATAGGGTTTCCTGACTAAGCAGGAGGTTGGACTAGAAGACCTCCAAGGTCCCTTCCAGCTCTGTTATTCTATTCTATTCTATTCTATTCTATTCTATTCTACTCTACTCTATTCTATTTGATTCCATTCCATTCCATTCTGTTCCATTCCATTCTAAAAGTAGATAAAAGAGCTGAAAATCTAGCTTTTTTGGAAGAATGATATTTTTTATTTTATTTATTTATTTATTTATTCTTTGTCCAATACACAATACATATGGAAGAGAATAGACATTGGGTAGTATATATAAAGATAATATGTAATATAGAAGAGAAAGTATATGAGAGGAAGAAAATATATATGATATATGACATAAAGGAAAGACAATTGAACAGGGGACGTTAGGCACACCAGTGCACTTATGTACGCCCCTTATATGTCATGTTATATAAAACCAACAAATGAAATTGGCAAGATTACAATAGCACACAAACAATAAACCAGGAGAATAACTTGGATATGGAGATCTTTATTCAGAAAAGTGACTTGGGTGATTTTTCTTTCTTTTGATTTCAATTCAATTCAATTCAATTATAGAAATATCGCTCCGAATACATTCCTAAGAAAAGGAAAAGAAAGAATAACAATCAGCTTTGAGGATATTATCTAAAAGCAATAACCAAGTCTCTTAAAGCTAAAACTAAGGTTACCAGAATGGCCCTACTTGATCAAGTTTAAACTCTGGCTGTGTGTCTGTGTGTGTGTGTGTGTCTGTGTGTGTGTGAGAGAGAGAGGGGGGGGAGAGAGAGAGAGAGATCTTTTTATCTCTGGAAGCTTTTAATAAGTTTTCCTTGGCTAGATTTGAATGATGAGCCTTCAAAGTTTTGTTTACAGCTGTTCGGTGGAAACATCTAGAGCAGATATGATTGAACAGATAGCATCATCATCATCACATGCAAATGATCAGCTGCAAAGGGACAAGAGAGAACCTGTTCGACTTTATAGGTCAAAAAACTAGATGTCAAATACTAGTCTCCCAGCACCACCTCCTGAGCATCCAACAGAAAAGACAAACGGTTGCAAAAAAGAGGCCCTTGAGGCTCTTTCCAACCAGATGGCTCCAAAAACATCTTAGGGTTACAAAAATATATCAAAGGCCTGTAAGAACTAGCAGGATTGTATTCCCCTTTCATTCTGGAATAGGTCATTCACCAACCAAGCCAAGCCATTTAAGTAATTTAACCCCAGATTTAAAATGGCTCCAGATGAAACTTGATTTCATTGAGGGCTGTACCAGTGTTATGTTTGACCTTGGAGGTGTGGCCAGGGTGGGCGTGGCCAGCTCAACATCACTGCTGTCAGGGGCGCTTCTGCTGGCCCTAGCACTATACCAGTGAAAACAGGCTCCCGAATTCTGCTTTTGGCTGCCACAGTGTCCGGTAACCATAGAAACATAGAAATATAGAAGATTAACGGCAGAAAAAGACCTCATGGTCCATCTAGTCTGCCCTTATACTATTTCCTTTATTTTATCTTAGGATGGATATATGTTTATCCCAGGCATGTTTAAATTCAGTGCCTGTGGATTTACCAACCACGTCTGCTGGAGGTTTGTTCCAAGCATCTACCACCTAAATAATATTTCCAAGCGTCTACCATCTAAATAATATTTTATCACGTTGCTTCTCATCTTTCCCCCAACTAACCTCAGATTGGGCCCACTTGTTCTTGTGTTCACTTTCCTATTGAAAACACTTCCCTCCTGAACCTTATTTAATCCTCTAACATATTTAAATGTTTCAATCCTGCCCCCCCTTTCTCTTCTGTCCTCCAGAATATACAGATTGAGTTCATTAAGTCTTTCCTGATAAGTTTTATGCTTAAGACTTTCCACCATTTTTGTAGCCTGTCTCTGGACCCGTTCAATTTTATCAATATCTTTTATTGGTGAGGTCTCCAGAACCGAACACAGTATTCCAAATGTGGTCTCACCAGCATTGTGTATAGTGGGATCACAATCTCCCTCTTCCTGCTTGTTATATCTCTAGCTATGCAGTCAAGCATCCCACTTGTTTTTCCTACCATGATAAATTAGATTGTTTTTTGAGGGGATTATAATTGGGTTTGTTAGGGTCTTGGGGTTTTAGTTATTGTTGTTGTTCGACTTCTTTTTTATTATTGTATCATTGTATTATTTTGTATTATTTTTATTGTTGTATCATTGTATTATTTTTATTGTTGTAAGCCATCCTGAGTCCTACAGGATCGGGCAGCATAGAAGTTGGATAAATTAAATTTAATTAATTAAAACAGGAATGGAATATATTTCTAAATATGAAGATTTTGCTCAGTGGTGAAACATTTTTTAAACTCCCTGTTGTGTGGGCGTGGCTTGGTGGGCGTGGTGTGGCTTGGTGGGCGTGGCTTGGTGGGCGTGGCAAGGGAAGGATACTTCAACATCCCCATTCTCTCCCCACTCTGGGGCCAGCCAGGGGTGCTATTTGACGGTTCTCCAAACTACTCAAAATTTCCGCTACTGCTTCTCCAGAACCTGTCAGAACCTGCCGGATTTCACCCCTGATTTTGCTTCCTCTACTGTCATAGTAGTGAATAAATAAATTCATGCTGTCCTTGTGGCTTCCCTGAGACTATGATGGGAACGTTACATGATGTTGGACTCTTGGTAAGATCCATCACAGCCCTTCTAATGGGCTGTTCCCTTCTAAGGAACTGTCTTGTCTATGTCCGTCTGTAGCGGGGATGGTACAGTGTCTCACTGTTCAATTGCTATAAGTTCTAGTGTGCAGCCTCCAAAAGAAAGATTAATGAATACTGCTCTGAATCTGGCTCACTCCCTGTCCGTATTGCCAAAAATGCTGTGATTTGGGGAACATTCAATGTGTTTCAAACTTGGAGACAACGCAAAGGAATATTTGATGCCAGAGATTTTTTCACCAAGTTAAACTGTAAAGAAAAGAAATCTCTCATCAGGGCAAGTGAGGAGCATTTTAAAGAAAAAGTATTGAGACAACTGGATGGACCCAATTTTAGTTCTGTAGACCTATGTTTGCTATACAACCTCCTGAGTCAAAAGCTCAGCACAGATAGCAATATGTTAAAAATAGAAATCCTATTACAGTTATTAAAAGTAGGCTGAGTTGAAAGGGGAGGGTGAATGCCCTTTTGCAAATCTTTTGAATGGCATCCCCCCCCCCCCTCGTTCCGTGCTGTTTTGGTGACTATTTGGAAAGATTTCAGTTGGAAATGTCTTTTTTAGCAAATCCTTCAAAGCTGGTAGAATAAGCAGATAAACGAAACAGATGAAATAGGGCTTTATTTTCCTGATTCTTTTTAAAAGTAATTCATTATTTAGTTCTATTTGTTGCTATTATTGTTACTGCTCCTGATGTTTAATCTAGTTGTTGTCCTATTTTCCATGTTGGGTTTTATACTGTTTTATCCATTCATGATAAAAGAATAATAAAGTCAAATGTTAATACCAACAAGGTGGGAGCACTAAATATATGCACAGGAAAGCATTATATAATGGGTTAGAATAAGATTAATATAAATCTAGTTTCGAAGCTGTGCTGATTAAATGTTCTTAACAAAGCGATTCTACTAGGGTGAAAGTGGAGAACCGCTGCCAGGGATCTTGAAGCCCACAATGTGAGAGGGATTTGTCTTTGTTTCTTTTCCTATTCCAAGATATTATTTAATAATAATAATAATAATAATAATAATAATAATAATAATAATAATAACAACAACAACAACCAGAACAACAACAACAGAGTTGGAAGGGACCTTGAAGGTCTTCTAGTCCAACCCCCTGTTTAGGTAGGAAACCCTACACTACTTCAGACAAATGGTTATCCAACATTATCTTAAAAACTTCCAATGTTGGAGCATTCACAACTTCCAGAGTCAAGCTGTTCCACTGATTAATTGTTCTAAAAGTCAGGAAATTTCTCTTTAGTTCTAAGTAGCATCTCTCCTTGTTTAGTTTCCACCCATTGTTTTTTATCCTACCTTCAAGTGCTTTGGAGAATAGCATTACTCCCTCTTCTTTATGGCAACCCCGAGATATTAGAACATTGCTATCATGTCTCCCCTAGCCTTCATTTCATTAAACTAGACATAGCCAGTTCCTGCAACTGTTCTTCATATGTTTTAGCCTCCAAGTCCCCTAATTGTCTTTTATGCTTTTCTCTGCACTGTTTCTAGAGTCTTACAATCCTTTACTTCCTTTAGAACTGAGGGAACAACATCAGATTTCCTTTCTAGTAAAGTCATTGGAAAAGGAATAATGTGGATCTACTTGTTATAAGTGAGGAAGGGCGGGAGAGAGATCCTATGGGGGACCATCAGGGTGAAATTCAGCAAGTTCTGACAGATTCTGGAGAACCAGTAGTGGAAATTTTGAGTAGTTCAGAGAAGCAGCAAATAACACCTCTGGCTGACCCCAGAGTGGGGAGGGAATGGGGATTTTGCAGTATCCTTCCCCTGCCATGCCCAACAAACATGGTCACAGAACTGGTAGGGAAAATTTTTGAATTTCACCCCGGGGAAGAGTCTTCCCCCAATCAGCCTCCAGTCTCACACTGAATCCAGATGTCTGAAAAGTGACAGAAAAGATAAATAAAGCTTGACAAGGCATATCTATGGAAATTCTCAGTCACCCAGGTCATGGTTGTCCCAAAGGTGCTTTTTCAAGAAGCAATTGAGCTTTATGGTTTTTCTCTGGATGTGTTTAGCTTCTCATCCAAGAAGCTTCTTCAGTTATGACTGGATGGCAGGGAATAGAAGGGATTAATACCCCTTGCAGACACCTGGTCATTTGCATCATTTTAGAAAGCCATTAAGGCCACCTGGAGGTTTGTCTGGGTTCGCAGGGTCACTCAAGTAGTGCTGATGGGTTTCCTGCCCCACCATCAGTGAAGGGCCACCAAAAATTTTACTACTACACTGTGGACATGGCTTATGCAGGACGCCCTGCATTTTCTTTCAACATCTTTGTTAGTATGTCTCGGTACAAAACCTTTAACACCTTTAAGCAGAGTTGTTCTGGTATATGAAATGTGGGTTAGCCAGACAATGACTCAGACTTGGTATTAATGCATATACAACAATATTATTGTTTACAAATACAGTGGTACCTCATCTTACGAACTTAATTCGTTCCATGACGAGGTTCATAAGTAGAAAAGTTCATAAGATGAAACAATGATTCCCATAGGAATCAACGTAAAAGCGAATAATGCGTGCAATTCCAAAACTCACCCCTTTTGTCTTGTGCCCCTGGGAATCCCCACCTCTGGAATTCCATTGACAGGTTCTCTCACTGGGATTCAAAGCAGCGCCAGCAAAAATGAAGGGAATCCCAGCGAGGGGAGCCTCAGGGAAATCCCAGCAGCACAAGAACGGGCGCTTCGGCTAGCAACGGAAATCCGGAGGTGTATACCCATACAACGAAATTCACATAACACCTAAAGACCAGACCCAACACACATAATAATCCCCAAAACATGCCTCACTCATCACAAATTCCCCACCCTGAACCACCCAAACATCCACACAACAGACCAAGTAATACTGTCCAACAGCTCACTGATGGTGACCCTTTAGTTCATTGTTAAGTGCAAATTATAGCTTTAGGATTAAAACTATTCAGAAAATGTGTGTCTGGGTTTTAATTGTTCTTTATCTTCTGACAGGAGAAGCAACAGTCCAAAAATATTGTAAGAAGGATGAGAAGAGTCTATGAGAATGTTGTGCAACTTCGTAGAACAGCAAGATGCAAATATACAGGGTGGACAAACAAATGGAAAAACCTTCTCAGCTCTTCCGTGGAATCCAGATTTGTGAAGCTCCCTTCGAACAGTTTTTGTGGAAACTGGGTTCTGTATGTGTCTATTGAGCTCTGCAGTAATTTTAGGAGTTGTGGTCTTGCGATCCGTTCTAACAATTTGCTTTAGCGTCCGACGGTCTCTCTCAGACAACTTTGACTTTTGACCAGACCTGTGCTTGGTTGAGGACATTTTCCCTTCTCTTTCAATTTAAATTTAAATTTAAATTTATTAGATTTGTATGTCGCCCCTCTCCGAAGACTCGGGGCGGCTCACATCAATTTCAAAAGCAGTCATTACTTTTGAGACATTACCTCTTGAAATGCCAAACATTCGGGCACTTTCTGTTACACTAGCGCCTGCCATTCGAGCACCAACCATTTGGCCTCTCTGAAAATCTGAGAGGTCTGCCATTTCTAGAAGGCTATAACCAATTTCCTTACATTTCTGTAAAAAAAAGATAGTTTAAAGAAAAACAATCAAATAACAGAATTTTAAAAAATATTAAAATATGTCAAGTTTTGATTGATTTGAACATGTTCAAACATTATGATGCCAAAAAGTCAAGTGTTTCCATTTATTTGTCTACCCCCTGTATCTTCCAGGGCTGTTAGCTGGAGCCCAATGATATTCTGAACAGTTTTCATGATTCTCCAAAGAGGGTTTTTTGTCTGCTACAGCTCTGCTCCCATATCATGCAAGAAGCTGCTAAAGTCCTGGTTATTCTCTGTAACATATTGAGACTAAACTCCCAATGGAGTGTCTTTTCTGTTTATGAGTTTGCCTTCAGACCACTTGTGATTTCACTTTTTCTTATATTTTTAATTTTTCCCCCTTATTTTTTTCATAGTAAGCCATCCAGAATCATTAGAAGTTGGATGGCCTCTAAATTTGTTTTATATATAAATAAATAAAGGCGACAGGAATTGTAAATACTTAAGCCTTGATCCAGCTAAAGCTTCTACACAGACATATTCCCAGATTAGAGACATAAGTCAAGGACAACAAATTGTGTCCTCAGATTATGGGTATGGAATTCCCAGCCTACATTAGCAGGGGAATGGAAACGTGTTTATTTTTTTCTGCAGAAGGATATGAATTGAGTCTCTCTTGCTCTTAAATCTGGTTGGCATTCTGAATATCTATATGTGATATTCAGTTAAGCAAACAAATTATCTCACCCCAGGTAAAGTCACATACACACACAAACACACATACACACACATACACAAACACACTCTTTTAATGTAACTGTGAAAAGTTGCTTCAAGGCCAGTCACGTACTGGCCACACCCGCTGGTTTGAAAAAGGTGGTCAAAAAGGCCATCTATGTCATAAGAACATAAGAAGAGCCATGCTGAATCAGGCCAGAGCCCATCGAGTCCAGCATATCTCCGGGACCGCCTTCTGCCGCACGAATCCCAGCGACCGATTAGGTCCCACAGAGTGGGCCTTCTCCGGGTCCCGTCAACTAAACAATGTCAGTTGGCGGGCCCCAGGGGAAGAGCCTTCTCTATGGCGGCCCCGACTCTCTGGAACCAGCTTCCCCCAGAGATTAGAACTGCCCCTACCCTCCTTGCCTTTCGTAAACTCCTCAAAACCCACCTTTGTCGTCAGGCATGGAACTGAGATATCTCCCCCAGGCCTATACAATTTATGTATGGTATGTTTGTATGTATGTATGCTTAATAATGGGGTTTTTTAAATATTTTAAATTGTAAATTATTAGATTTGTCATGAACTGTTTTTATTGTGTTGTGAGCCGCCCCGAGTCTACGGAGAGGGGGGGCATACAAATCTAATAAATAATAATAATAATAATAATAATAATAATAATAATAATAATAATAATAATTCTGTGTCACACAGTGGCCCATCAATTGTCCATGGGGATCTTGAGCAGAAAGAGAGGGCAAGACCCTCCCTTTCCCCTGACCCCTAACAAATGGTACTCAAGGGACTCCTGCCTGCCTCAACCAACATAGAGGTAGCACATGGACATCCCTTTCAATAACCATGTCAAAATTGAACAGCCCTCTCTCAACAGAAGGGGAGGGATACAACATCACCTATTTCCTATTGACAACACAGTCCTTTCAGCAATTCCAAGAACTGCCAGGTGGCCTCAAGGACTCTCTAAAAAGGATGCAAATGACCAAGTCTCCCATTCCCCACCATCCAGTCGCAGCTGAAGAAGCTTCTTGGATGAGAAGCGAGATATCTTCAAAGGAAAACAAGCAAGTCCAGTTGCTTTTGGAAAAAAAACATCTTTAGACAAATTAAAGAAATTATTTTCCTTCTTTCTAGGATTGTAAAAGTGATTGACCCAGCTGGTTTCTGTGGACCAGCACTTGCAATCAGCTCTTTTTAAAGCTAGTGCTTTTACTCACTACCTCAGAGAACAATATCAAATATCAGTTTAAAATAGCAATAATAAAAATTCTGCCTGTTAGACCTAATTTAACAATGTTTTGATACTCTCTGCTACTTTACCCCCAAACAAATCTTGTTCTTTGTATGGTATAACGGCCGTAATTCCTATTTTGAAAAAATCAGTATGAAGATGAGGGGAAGCAAAGAGTGAAAATTTACTGCCCTCAGGTGGTCCAGGTTGGAAAATGTATTAAATTGGAAAATGTTGGTTTCTTTTTTATTCATTCAAGGCAAAAGAAAATGAAAGAAAAGAAATCTCCTTGAAAACTTCCTATTCGTTCTGTCAGACATTTTCTTTTATTCAAGACATGTAAAGCTTAGAAATGCAATTTCAGAATGGGAGAGATAATTTAAAAATATGAGCATGAAATAGTTGTAGTCTCGTAAGAGAACTCAATAGAAAAATGGCAACCCTTTCTAATTGGATTACTTTTACGAGAGGGATGAATGTACCCAGAGGGAATTTTTGAGGAGAAATGATAGAGAAAAATGAGGTTTGAACTAAATCTGTAGATTTCTTAATTTTCAACTAAGCATTCAGTATATGAAGGATTGGACTAAACTACTGACCTGCAGATAGCTTGAACTAATCAGAAATTAACCTTGGAACTATAACTTCAGATCGTGCAGAACACAGCCGCAAGAGCCATCGTGGGGCTTCCAAGATTCACCCACGTTTCTTCAACACTCTGTTGCTTGCATTGGCTGTCAGTTTCCGGTCACAATTCAAAGTGTTGGTTATGACCTTTAAAGCCCTATATGGCAATGGACCAGATTACCTCCGGAACCGCCTGCTACCACACGAATCCCAGCGACCGATAAGGTCCCACAGAGTTGGCCTTCTCCGGGCCCCGTCGACTAAACGATGTCGTTTGGCGGGCCCCAGGGGAAGAGCCTTCTCTGTGGCAACCCCGGCCCTCTGGAACCAACTCCCCCCGGAGATTAGAACTGCCCCCACCCTTCCTGTCTTTCGTAAACTACTCAAGACTCACTTATACCACCAGGCATGGGGGAGTTGAGATAGCTCTTCCCCCTAGGCCATTACAAGTTATGCATGGTATGTTTGTGTGTATGTTTGGTTTTATAATAGGGGTTTTTAGTTGTTTTTTTTACTATTGGATTGTACATGTTGTGTTTATTATTGTTGTTAGCCGCCCCGAGTCTGCGGAGAGGGGCGGCATACAAATCCAATAAATTATTATTATTATTATTATTATTATTATTATTATTATTATTCCTTCTTCATAGCTTTTTCATTCCTTGGTGAAACTGAGCATTTTTTCTGGGCATTTATAATCAAGGCTAATAACTAAGCAAAATTTATTTTGATCTGCTATTTACAGATGGTTACGTATTACCATTTCAAACCTAGCTTTAACTGAAATACAGAGCCTCGTATAGCAATGTTTTAGAAACTCAAATTTTCTTTAGGCTGTCAAAATGAATGGGGAAAGTAATAGCATACCATTCAGAAAATCTTTTAGATGGAGTTAGAAAATAAAAGTACGAAATTAAATGTTAAAATGGGGCTTAATGCATTCATGTCACTGTGACACAAATCCTCTTTCAAAAATGACTTTTGGAGATTTCAAAAGTTTTTTTAAAAAGGGCCTAGAAAATCTTGGGAAAAAGAGGTGGATGTAGAAAAGTTAAAGTCTTCTATTACTCTTCTATTGCTTTCCTTAAATTGGTGGATGGGCATTTTCATTTTTATATCTGTTTTATATTAATTTTTCACTTATTTCTTTCACAATTAATAGAAAAATTTGAGCCAAATCAACTATGATGACTCTAAATTTATTTGCTTCCATCTAATGCTTTGCAGCATGGATACCCCTTACATCCTAGGTATAATCTATTTCAATTTCTCCCCTCAGGATGCTGCCAAAGAGCATTGCATGAAAATAGTTTTTTTCCCCATATCATCACTCTGCTAAACATTTAATGCCCATAGCACTGTCTCATTTCTCATCTTTCCTACAATGTTGTATTGGTTTCTTGTGATATATCAATTGTTGTTTGTAATTTATGATTAATGGTTCTAACTATGATTATTATCTGTGACCTATTACTTGGGGTTTGTATGTACACTGTGATCTTATACACCATAGACAAATTCCTTGTGCATCCAATCACACCTGTTCAATAAACTATTCTATTCTGTTCTATTCTGTTCTACACTTATCTAATCTAATCTAGCCTAGCCTAGCCTAATTTAGTCTTCATTCTATTCTGTTCTGTTCTGTTTCTATTCTGCATTCTATTCTCAATTCTATCCCATCCCATCCTATCCTATCCTTCCTTAGTTGAGTTCCATTTCTGGTGATTTTGTAGATATAACTACCATGTTTTCGTGGCAGAAATAATTTGTCCTTTGCAATAATATTTTTGACTTAATTTTGTCCATAAGCTTAAAATTTTCTGGTGATCTCCTATTTTCTGTGAAACTTTTACAAGATAGCTTGTAATTACTATTTCTTCTTTTTAACTCCATCATTCATGGTTTTAATGAAAACCACTGGGTGAGGAACAATTGATATCATTCTGAATATTTTGGGTCATGTAGTATTATTGAAGGTCAGCCTTCCATTCTTCCAATGTCAGTAAAATGAGGATCCAGATTGTTGGGGGCAATATGCTTACTCTCTATTAGAGAGAGCTGTAAAGCACTGTGAAGCAGTATATAAGTCTAAATGCAAATGCTATTGATTTTAATTTAATTTTAAATGGTAGAAATTTTGTATTTTATATTTTGGTCATGATTAGCTGATAAAGGGACATAAAATAAGGAATATCTGTTCAGAAAAGCAGTGGTTTTATCATTAGTAAATCCAAATGCTTTTAATATTTAAAAATGTTTTTAATATTTTTAAAATAAATTAATGGTTTTAAAATCTTTTTTTTAATAAGAATTACAATTGAGCTATTCTACATTGTCACACATGCCCCCATCTTTTGTTAAGACATTAATACATTACATTTTGTCTTATTTCATTCATCATATTTTCCCATGTGTTGTAGTAATTTGAGTCTTTTTGCCCTTATAATTCCATTGTGAGTTTATCCATTTCAGTGCAATCGTACATTTAAAAAAAATTATTATGTTTTCTATAGGTACTTTGGAATTTTTCCAGAACAGTGCATATGCAAATCTAGCTGCAGTGGTGATGTGTAAGATCAAATATTTGGTATTCTTATTGTATCTATTTTTAAATATTCCCAAGAGAAGGAGTTCTGGTGTAAATTCTATTGTTGTTTTGTTATTTTTTGTAGCCATATTGTGTATTTTGGACCAGTATTTTATCACTTTGGGTCATCACCACCACATATGAAAGAAGGTGCCTTGTATTTTTTTACATTTCCAACCGATCAAATTCAAGTTCAATATGCACCAAGACAAATTCCGTGTGTGTCCAATCACACTTGACCAATAAATAATTCTATTCTATTCTGTTCTGTTCTGTTCTGTTCTATTCTATTCTATTCTTTATGGTGCTTTCTTTTTCCTTACAAGTTATGCTCCCTGTAGGATTGTTGCCTTACCTAGATTAGATTAGATTTATTGGATTTATATGCTGCCCCTCTCCGCAGACTCAGGGCGGCTCACAACAATGGCATAACAGTACATAGTGACAAATCTAATATTTACCAATCTAATTACAGTTTTAGATTAAAAAATTCATAAAAGCAACCCCAATATATATAAACAATCACACAATCAATCAGACACCAAAACAACATGGGCAAGGGGGAGATGTTTCAATTCCCCCATGCCTGATGGCAGAGGTGGGTTTTAAGGAGTTTACAAAAGGCAAGAAGGGTGGGGGCAATCCTAATCTCTGGGGCGAGCTGGTTCCAGAGGGTCAGAGCATGGGCAAGGGGGCACAGAAGGCTCTTCCCCTGGGTCCCGCCAGACGACATTGTTTAGTCGACGGGACCCGGAGAAGGCCAACTCTGTGGGACCTAACCGGTCGCTGGGATTCGTGCGGCAGAAGTTGTCCAATTAAGAGTTGTTTCAGCCCTTATTTGTCAGGGAAGTTTCTCTTTAATTTGGCTTTGCCACACTTCTTGCAGAGGCTTCATTAAATACACCTGTATTTCTAATTGGGAACAAAAAATCAGGACTGTCTGCAGCTCCCTATTGATTGCATTATTGGTAAGGAACAAACAATACCCTAATCAAGGAACTACTAGGAAGAAAATCACACTTCTAACAACACCAGCAGGACAAGCTAGTCTATATAAACAGGGATATAACTCGTACACATCAGAAAATTACCTAGTTGGGTAATGAAATGTCTGCAAATAAACAACCAAGCTCAAGAGCACCAAAGACTCCACAGGAAAGAAGACAATTTTATTTTTGTTTTAGGATGGAAGACTGATATGAATGATTAGGGTGCCCTTTTCAAAGAAGGACATTATGGTCAATGCAAAGTGAAAAGAATTTAGAGAAATTCTTTAGAAGTCTGACGGCAGAAAAAGACCTCATGGTCCATCTAGTCTGCCCTTATACTATTTTCTGTATTTTATCTTAGGATGGATCTATGTTAATCCCAGGCATGTTTAAATTCAGTTACTGTGGATTTATCTACCACGTCTGCTGAAAGTTTGTTCCAAGGATCTACTACTCTTTCAGTAAAATTATATTTTCTCATGTTGCTTTCGATCTTTCCCCAAACTAACTTCAGATTGTGTCCCCTTGTTCTTGTGTTCACTTTCCTATAAAAAACACTTCCCATCTGACCCTTATTTAACCCTTTAACATATTTAAATGTTTCGATCATGTCCCCCTTTTCCCTTCTGTCCTCCAGACTATACAGATTGAGTTCATTAAGTCTTTCCTAATACATTTTATGCTTAAGACCTTCCACCATTCTTGTAGCCCGTCTTTGGACCCGTTCAATTTTGTCAATATATTTTTGTAGGTGAGGTCTCCAGAACTGAACACAGTATTCCAAATGTGGTCTCACCAGCACTCTATATAGCAGGATCATAATCTCCCTCTTCCTGCTTGTTATACCTCTAGCTATGCAGCCAAGCATCCTACTTGCTTTCCCTATTGCCTGACTGCACTGTTCACCCATTTTGAGACTGTCAGAAATCACTACCCCTAAATCCTTTTCTTCTGAAGTTTTTGCTAACACAGAACTGCCAATACAATGCTCAGATTGAGGATTCCTTTTCCCCAAGTGCATTATTTTACATTTGGAAACATTAAACTGCAATTTCCATTGTTTCCATTCCAGTTTGAAGGATTGCTTCTGTCTGTGATATGTTGCAGTGTTGCATATAGAATAGAACAGAATAGAATTCTTTATTGGCCAAGTGTGATTGGACACACAAGGAATTTGCCTTGGTGCATATGCTCTCAATGTCCATAAAAGAAAATATAGATTTGTCAAGAATCATGGGGTACAACACTTAATGATTGTCACAGGGGTCAAATAAGCAATGAAGAAACATTCAATATTAATAAAAATCTTAGGATACAAGCAACAAGTTACAGTCATACAGTCCTAAGTGGGAGGAAAAGGATGATAGGAATGATGAAAAAAAACTAGTAGAAATAGAAGTGCAGACTTAGTAAAAAGTTTGACAGTGTTGAGGGAATTATTTGCTTAGTAGAGTGATGCCATTCGGGGAAAAACATTCTTGTGTCTAGTTGTCTTGGTGTGCAGTGTTCTGTAGTAATGTTTTGTGTCCAGGATGTGAGGGGTCAGTAGATATTTTCACCACCCTCTTTTTGACTTGTGTAGTGTGCAGGTTCTCAATAGAAGGCACAGTAGCAGCAATTGTTTTTTCTGCAGTTCAGATTATCCTCTGAAGTCTGTGTTGGTCTTGTTGGGTTGCAGAACCAAACCAGACAGTTATAGAGGTGCAGATGACAGACTCAATGATTCCTCTGTAGAACTGTATCAGCAGCTCTTTGGGCAGTTTGAGCTTCCTTAGCTGGCGCAGAAAGAACATTTTTTGTTGTGCTTTTTTGATGATGTGTTTGATGTTAGGTGACCATGTTAGATCTTGAGATATGATAGAACCTAGAAATCTGAAGGTCTCTACTGTTGATACTGTCTAATCTATTGGAGGGAGAACTTTTCAAGAAGATCCAACCAGCAAAAGTGCTTTATTCCAGGACAAGAACATACCCTCCCACACAATGTAATCATTGTTCAGTTGCTTATTTTCCAGGAGCTCAAATGATGGTCAAGGTTATGAAGATGATTCAAACACCTGGTAACTTCAGTATCTTTTAAATAAATTATGACCAGTTTGATATTTCCCTCTCCTTTTTGTAATTGCTCAGCAAGAGATATAAAATATTTATGGGTTCACAGAGTAAATCATTTTGGAAGTTCCACGTACACATAGTTGCAAGATTTCAGTCTCTCTCTCTCTCCATCCCTCTCTCTCTCTCTCTCTCCCCCTCTTTTTTCTTCTCTCAGTTTCTCTCCTTCAATTTCTTTCTCTCTTTCTCTCTGCTCTTCTGTCTCTATTAATTTCTTTCTCTCCCTTAATCTCCCTCCCCCTCTCTCTCTTTATATATACTCATATATGTATATGTAGGGGTGGGCTACTGCCCGGATGAGAGGGAATGCAGGGGGGTAGCGAAATGGAGCTCCACCCCAGACACCCAATTTGCACTGAAAAATGTTGAAAGAAAATGCAGGGCGTCCTGCATAAGCCATGCCCACAGTGTGGTAGTAAACATTTTGGCAGCCCTTCACTGTATATATGTATGTGTATGTGTATATGTATATGCATTTATATAAATATATATATATCTCCTCCCTCCCTCTTTTTTCTTCTCTCAATTTCTCTCCTTCAATTTTTCTCTCTTTCTCCTCTTCTGCCTCTATCAATTTCTTTCTTTCTCTCTCTCTCTCTTTCTCTCTCTTTCTTTTTATATCTCTCTTTTTTTTCTCTCTCTCTCCCTCCCACCCTCCCTCCCTCTTTCCTTTCTGCAAAGCAAACCTCCAGGACTCTCACACATTGTTTTGATCTTCTGGGCAAATGGGAAAAGACAGCATAAATTAAAATGATTTTGCTGCTTAAGTCAGCAGAGGATGGTGGCTTAGCAAGATGCACAGAAATTCCTACACCGCCTTCAGGTCTGTCAGCTAAAATTAATGACTTATTCTAAAATGACAAAAGACTGTTGTGAGTTGCTCCCAGACAAAAGTTCTCCTACAAGGTTGCTCATGGGATTCTTTGTGCAGTGTATACTTCATTAACTACTGGCTAAACTAATCACAAAAGCCAAGGAAAGGCCAATGGACATCTGGCAGAAATTCTCCAGCATGAAATTTTTAAAGGAAAGATTACGTTTTTAAAAAGGGAATAAAAGTTTGCAATTATATAACAAAGGTTGCCCTCCAAACTACACTGTCTTCATGCATCAAAATAATTACAATGTATTCTCCACCAGATGAAATTTATTTAACTCATCTTGTTCCCCTAGCAATATCTAACAATACCTCTAGAATTAAAACTGAATTGGGTTTTAAGTGGGAAAAATGTCTATTTTAAAATGTCTATGTCCCCACCAACATAAAAAAAAAATCTACAGTGTGCAGAATGCTTGCTTCAAGTCTAGGAACTCCTTTGCATTCTAAAGATGACATGGTTCACACTTTCAAGATATCTCGTGTTACTGTGGCAACCTCTCCTGACACATTTAGTAGTGGTAGAATTTTCTGTCTGTGCTTAGATGTGCACAATGTTATTATTATTTATTTGACTTGTATGTCGCCCCTCTCTGAAGACCCGGGGCGGCTCACAAAATATAGTACAGAAAACAATACATATTGTTTGTGATTGGACACACAAGGAATTTGTCTTGGTGCATGTGCTCTCAGCGTAGATAAAAGAAAAAGATACATTTGTCAAGAATCATGCGGTGCAACACTTAATGATTGTCATAGGGGTCAAATAAGCAATGAAGAAACAATCAATATTAATTAAAATCTTAGGATACAAGCAATAAGGATACAAGCAACAGCCATACAGTCCTAAGTGGGAGGAAAAGGATGATAGGAATGATGAGAAAAACTAGTAGAAATAGAAGTGCAGATTTAGTAAAAAGTCTGACAGTGTTGAGGGAATTATTTGTTTAGTAGAGTGATGGCGTTCGGGGGGAAACTGTACTTGTGTCTAGTTGTCTTGGTGTGCAGTGCTCTGTAGCGACGTTTTGAGGGTGGGAGTTGAAACAGTTTGTGTCCAGGATGCGAGGGGTCAGTAAATATTTTCCCCGCCCTCTTTTTGACTCGTGCAGTATACAGGTCCTCAATGGAAGGCAGGTTGGCAGCAATTGTTTTTTCTGCAGTTCTTTCTGCAATTAAATTAAAATGACTTTCCCCCCCACCTTCCAAAAGACTGAAAATCAGCTGGCCAGCACTGGAGTTGACATAGGGCAAAGCCTTGTGCACCCATCATATATGGTTCCACCTGCCACCTGTGGTAAGGCAAATAAAGAATAAAAAGACTTGGCCACTTTATCTACAAAACAAAAGACCTTCACCCTCAGGACATGATAGGATTATCCCTCACTCAAGATTCAAACCAGGGCAAAGCCACTCAGCCACAATAGGACATTGTCCTTCCTTTTATCACTCAGCAAGATTCAACCAAAGTCTGGAATACAGACAAATATAAGTAATATAAGTAATCCTTATATTTTAGTATAATCACTACATCCAGTTTGGGACTTGCTGCATTTCATTTTCTTTTATTCAAGAAATGCATCACTTTTGTTTACAGTATTGATATGTAACCAATGGAATCACCTGAGCAGGAGAAATATATTCAATAACACAGGAGATTCTATTTCTATCTTCCAACCTACATAACCCACAACATTGATACTTCTGAATTATGGTCACAAGGTGACCTCTTGTGTTCACTATAGAAATTGCAGTTTACCTTCTATTACTGCTCTGTTACAAGTTTTAAGTCAGCCATAAACAGAATACCTGTAGGAGCTAACTACACTAGTCAAGTTATTTGAATTCTATTTTCAAGGGTAATATATTCTTTTTCAAGGGCAATTATTCTTTCTTCTGGATTTTGGGTTTTTCTTTCTTTTTGTTAGGGCTATGCTGGATTCAAGCAACATTTCTCAGAATAAATCTCTCCCTAATATTTCCCTATGTTAACCTTAATTTCAAACTCACTTTAGTTTTACTTTATACATGATTTTTCAAACTTCAGTGTTTAAGAATTATACCCAGTTGCTACTTTTCTGTGTTTAGCTTAACTGTTTTCTGGTAAATTTATTTTGAGCATAAAGTGGATAAAATCAACATATCATAAAGTGGCTAAGATTAATAAAAGGCATTCTATTAGTTACATGTATGCATACATGGAACAGTTGGTTTATGGTACTTTATTTGTGTAATCACTCTGACACCAGGATAGTCTAATACTGTATCTCTTGTGTGATGATTGTTATGTCTGGCTAAAGCAAGCGAGCTAGCCACTGATTGGCTCTGACGCGGCTAGCTCTCAGAATGCCGCCAAAAATAAACGGCTGCCTGAAAGTTTTCCCGCACTGTAAAAAAGTATAAATATAACAACAAATTAGCCGTTGCCCTTGTTGGGATTTGGAGTTTCAGAAGAAGTGTTAGCTGTCCTGTGTTTTATTTATTAGATTTAGATGCTGTCCCTCTCCGAAGACTCGTTGTGCCGAATAAATACAGTAGTACCTCTAGATGCGAGTTTAATTCGTTCCAGAAGGGAGCTTGTATGTCGAACAACTCGTATCTGGAACATGGCTTTAGACTTTGTTTTTCCCCTCCGAGATAACCAGAAGCAAGGATTCTTGCGCCACCTAGTGGACGCTCGGCTCGTATCCCGAATTTGAGCTCGGGTCTGGAACAGAAATTTCTCTCCCCTCGTGGCTCATAACTTGGAATACAGTGATCCCCCGAGTTTCGCGATCTCGATCTTTGCGAAATGCTATATCGCGATTTTTTCACCTGATGACGTCACTCCCTTCCTTTCTCATCTTTCTTTCTCTCTCTCTTTCTCTATCTTGCTTCTTCCTCTCTCACACTCTCTTCCTCCCTCTCTCATCTCTTTCTTTCCTTCTCTCTCTTTCTCTATCTCTCCCCCTCTTGCTCTCGAGCGGCGGGCGGCACCCAGGGAAGGTTCCTTCGGCCGCCCAGCAGCTGATCTGCTCGGCAGCGCAGTAGCAGCGAGGAGCCGAAGATGGGGTTTCCCCTTTGCGTGGGCAACGGGGAAACCCCATCTTCGGCTCCTCGCTGCTACTGCGCTGCCGAGCAGATCAGCTGCTGGGCGGCCGAAGGAACCTTCCCTGGGTCTTCAACTCCCAGAGCGGCGGACAAGCGGCGGGCGGACAAGTGGCGGACAAGCGGCGGGCGGACAAGAAAAGCGGCTGCCGGACAAGCGAAAAAGCGGCGGACAAGCGGCGGCCGGACAAGCGGCGGGCGGACAAGAAAAGCGGCGGCCGGACAAGCGGAAAAGCAGCGGACAAGCTGAAAAGCGCCGGACAAGCGGACAAGCGGTGGACAAGCTGAAAAGCGGCGGACAAGCGGGCAGGCAGGCGGCTCCTCAGCTGCTGGGTCTTCCCAGGTGCGGAAGTAAAAACACCATCTGCGCATGCGCGGCCATGGAAAAAGGGGTGCGCATGCGCACATGGTGTTTTTACTTCCGCACCACTACATCCCGAAAAATCGATTATTGTGAGGGGTCTTGGAACGGAACCCTCGCGATAATCGGGGGATCACTGTACTCGCATATGGAGCAGCTCGTATCTAGAGGTACTACTGTAGTTTGAACTGAAAGTTGCCTTCAGTGCACTGATTTTACAATGATATTTGTATGCAATGGAAATAGGCCCTCAAAGTGAAAATCCTGACCAACACAGATAGTCTGCAATCACAATTGAGCCCATCATTTCTGTTAAGTGAGACAGCCGCCCCAAGTCCTCGGAGAGGGGCGGCATACAAATCCAATTAATAAATAATAATAAATTAATTAATAGTTGTTAAGTAAGTTTTACCCCAACATTTTGTTGGAAGAAATGTCCATCTGGGTTCAGTTCCAAGAGGGGGAAAAGACACTAGATTCATGGAAGTTGCTTGGAAAAAAGGTTTATTGATGAACAGGATCATATGACTTGAAGATCTTGGGCTAAGATAAAGGGCAGAGATACTAAGGGTGCCTGGGTTTTATGCCCTGTGTTGGGCTTTGAATTTGAGCTTGTATTCTGACTGCTTGGCATTGGACCTACATGGCATTGGACCAGAGTACCTCCGGAACCGCCTGCTACCGCATGAATCCCAGCGGCTGATAAGGTCCCACAGAGTTGGCCTTCTCCGGATCCTGTCGACTAAACAATGTCATCTGGCGGGCCCCAGGGGAAGAGCCTTCTCTGTGGTGGCCCCGGCCCTCTGAAATCAACTCCCCCCGGAGATTAGAATTGTTCCCACCCTCCTTGTCTTCCGTAAACTACTTAAGACCCACCTATACCGCCAGGCATGGGGTATTTGAGACATCTTTCCTCCAGGCTCATTATAATTTATGTTTGGTATGTATGTGCTGTTTGGTTTTGAATGATGATAGGGTTTTTAGTTATTTTTAATATTAGATTTGTGCCATTATAAAAAAATTTTTATCGTTGTTGTGAGCCGCCCTGAGTCTTCGGAGAGGAGCGGCATACAAATCTAATAAATTGAATTGAATTGAATTGCTTGTCTGCATTAGCAAGTTGCACCCAGTACAGGTGGGTTCAGTGATCTGTTAGCGGAAATGGAGATGTGCACATGCGTGACCATGTGAGATTTGGCTTCTGGCATGTGCCGGAAGTAAAAGCTCATACAAGGATGCTTCCACATGTGAGATTTCACCCATTTTTGGCACCTTTTTTTGCGTCCCTGCATGCGCGGAAACAAAAATGTCAGCAAAACCACCGAAATCTCATTTGTTCATGCATTCCCACAAGAGATTTGGATTTCGGCGCATGCACAGAAACCGAATACTCCACCGATGCGAATGCTGGACGTGCGTGGACCCACATCCGTAGCCAGGAGCATTCTGATAGCACTGGTGAAGAGGAACCCCTGCGTGGTTGGCCGACGTTCCTATCATTTTGAAACAGCCACTAAAGAACACACTAAAGAATTATTTCTTCTAGGCTCAGCAACAGGGCTCAGACTTCTAAGAAGTTGTATTTTTCTACCATTAGTTACTTCCTGATCAAACTCCAGCTGGTTCTTTGTAAATTGAGGATATTATAAGTATTGGGAGTTATCAGCAAACGGTAAAATGAGGTTGGGCAGGAGGTAAGAAAGAAGCAGCATTGAATTCAAATGATAGAAAGCATTGCAGTACTCTGCCATTTTTATGAACTATGGGCAACAAAGCAGTTTCTCTAAATCAGTGTTTCCCAACCTTGGCAACTTGAAGATATTTGGACTTCAACTCCCAGAATTCCCCAGAATGCTGGCTGGGGAATTCTGGGAGTTGAAGTCCAAATATCTTCAAGTTGCCAAGGTTGGGAAACACTGCTCTAAATCATGTTAATATAATGTATTAAAATAAGGAATTACTGCAAGAAATTATATAATGTAACTTCAACTAGAAGCCTTCAAAATTATATGATTCCAACTTCCATTAGAAAGCTTCAAAATTATTAAGGGGAAACCTATATTTAAGTACATGAAAATAAATGAATAACTTGTTTAAATGACTTGTTTAAATTTGCATAGATTAAATCATACATTCAAAACAAGAATATACAGTCATCAACTCTGGAAATCAATTACATTGAAATGAAGCAATAACAAATTCTATTCTCTTAAATGTCACTATAAAATGGAGTAAGTTAAAGTAACTGTATATGGTAGATTAAAAAAAAGACATTTAAAAAATCCATTAATTTTGACATTCAGATGCAGATACAGTCATAATTTTTCTATAAAGCAATTTGATGGGGGGGAAATACATTAATGGCCTATAATACACCAGTTTTGTTGGAAATGTCAAAGAATCACAGGGAATTTCCTTGACAACCATGACATTGGGAATGGGAGGATTAATGATACCATGAAGCTTCTTAGTGTATGATTAACTCTTAGTTCATTAAATAAGAGGCACTGTCAATGTTTTGTGAAATAATTTAATAGAAATCATCATAATTGGGCTGATCTTAAAAACACGAAGCAGGTCTGGATAATGATGCTTACGCAGTGGGTAAGCATCAGCAAGAAATCCCATGCTGTGTAAAGATACAGTCGTACCTCTAGATAAGAGTTTAATTCGTTCCAGAAAGGAGCTCGTATGTTGATCAGCTCGTATCTGGAACAAATGGCTTTAGACTTTGTTTTTCCCCGCGGAGCTAACCAGAAGCAAGGATTCTTGCGCCACCTAGTGGAAGCTTGGCTCGTATCCCGAATTTGAGCTCGGGTCTGGAACAGAAATTTCGCTCCCGTCGTGGCTCGTAACTTGGAATACTCGCATGTGGAGCAGCTCGTATCTAGGGGTACTACTGTATGTGGAAATGACTTGAAAAATGGGAGAGCATCATACTGCCCAACTACAGATAGTCCTCAACTTGCAACAGTTTATTTAGTGACCATTCTAAGTTACAACACCACTGAAAAAAGTAGGTGGTTGTCTGGTTGCATCCAGACAAGATGATACAACATGAACTCGCCTAAAACATGATCTAAGTATTGCCCACAAGATCATATGCTGCAACGTCCTGCCTGTCAATGACTACTTCAGCTTCAACCGCAACAACACAAGAGCACGCAACAGATTCAAACTTAATGTTAACCGCTCCAAACTTGACTGTAAAAAATAGGACTTTAACAATCAAGTTGTCGAAGCGTGGAACTCATTACCGGACTCAGTAGTGTCAACTCCTAACCCCCAACATTTTTCCCTTAGACTATCCACAATTGACCTCTCCAGGTTCCTAAGAGGTCAGTAAGGGGCGTACATAAGTGCACCAGTGTGCCTTCCGTCCTCTGTCCAATTGTCTCTCCTTTATCTCATATATCTTTTCTTCCTTTCATATATCTTCTCCTGTATTTTTATATCTTTTCTTCTATCCTTTTCTTTATATATATTACTATATGTCTATTCTCTTCAATATGTATTGTGTATTGGACAAATAAATAAATAAATAAAATTTCTAATCCAGAGTTGGTCATGTAATTTAATCCAAAATAGGCCAGAAAACTTCAGAATTACACCAGATCATGAATGCATATCTCTCTACGCCACCTTAGCGAGTGGAATTGCTAATCAGAACCATTTCAGAATACTGGTAATCTCATCCTTGCTTCCAAATAACAAAGACATACATTTTAAGGAGACAATTGCCAGTGTTTTGCAAAACACTGACGATGCCAAATGTACCTACCTGTGTGTAGTCACACACACACTTGTTTTTTAACCCAAATTAGATACAATGATTCCATCCGAGGTGGGTAAAATGAGAACCCAGATTGTGGGGGCAATATGCTGGCTCTGTTAAAAAGTGCTATTGCTAACATGTTGTAAGCCGCCCTGAGTCTAAGGAGAAGGGCGGCATAAAAATTGAATAAATAAATAAATTTAGATAAATTATCCAAATTTATAGCCATTATCAAATTGCAGATGAAGGGCAGATTGGATTTAGGAATAATCATCTCAAATTGCTTTTTAAAGGATATTTATACAATGGCAATTTGTCTATGCATTGCAAAACGATGGGCCATGCATAAATGAAATATCCAATGCACCCGTTCTAGTTCAGAGAAGTCATATATTTTTTATAAAATGTGCGCCCACTGTTCTTTAATGTGAAGATGGGCAGGAACCATTACATTGACTAATAAACTGTATTAATCAATTCATTTTTGTAATTCTGTACAAAATGATACAATAATTTGGGCACTATCGCCTATCATGTTAATTGCACTTTAAATTTTAAAACAATGCTTATGAATGTAAAATCTTTAAAACAGTGGTGAAGTCCAAATTTTGTAACTATCAGTTGGGTGGGGCCAAGAGGCTGTGTCATTGGCTCCCAAGCTCGGCGGGGTCGGACAGGACTCGACTGGGCGCAACCTTCACCCCAGGAGGCGGGGCCCAAACAGTAGCAGCTGAGGAAGAGGAGGGCGCCTCAGCTGACATTATGACTTCCTTCCTTTTCCTCCAGCAAGTAGGCTGCAAGCAGCTGGCAGGCGAGCGCTGCATTCGCGGTTTCACTGCTGCTCTGGCGTGCTTTGCTCCCGGGCGCAGCCATGAGGCATCTCCACGTACCCGACTCGGTTGAGTAAAAAAAAGTCCGCTCTCCAGAATGGAGCTGCTCGGCGCTTCACTGCAGAGGGCTTGCCGCCTGTTTCTGGTCTTCTGCACCCTCCACCTCTTGGCTATGATTTTCTACTACTTGAAGGGCAACACGCTCGGTCACCAGGCTCTGAGAGGAAGAGGCTTTACAACAGGGGCCCAGTTGAAGCCTGCGTGAGTTTGGGCTCACACCGCCGTCTGTCCATCAGCCCCCCCCCCCCGGCAATGGTATCCCACTTTACCGGGGTTATAATCTGGTCATTTTACCATATACACAATTTGCAAGCAATTTTTTTCCAATGAAATTGGCTAATTTTCATTGATGTATGCAATTTAGAGCTCTTGCTTTAAATGAAGCAATTGTGCTGTTTAGCTTTGTCTATGGTACCTTAGCTCAGTGATTTTCAACCTTTTTTGAGCCGCAGCACATTTTTTACATTTACAAAATCCTGGGGCACACCACCAACCAAAATGACACAAAATGACACTCTAACGCAGTACATATTATACATATAGTTAATAATATAGTTTCTAAATGTATTTATACTCACTTAGTGTGAAACCTGGGCCTGTTTCAATGAACACAAAAGGGATATTCTGGCAGGAATGGTAGTTTGGGGACCCATGTTTAATTTCCCCATGGCACATCTGACCATGTCTCATGGCACATTAGTGTGCCGTGGCACACTGGTTGAAAAAAACTGCCTTAGCTTCCCAAAGATTTTGATGCGTAGTCATGAAGAACCTTTAAAAATAAGTGTCTAATCCACCATAGGTAATTTATACAACAAATGGCGGTAAACCTGCTTATTCCTTTCACTTTTAGTATTAACTACAGGCCTCATAGTTTATGGATTGTAATTTTAGTATTGTAGACCATGTGTAATTGACAGACTGGGTTTTATCATTTTCTGCTTTGGGCCTGAAATGGATTGGAACAAAGAACCACCCATTGGCAAAAAGTTCAAACCAGAACAAAATTATATTTTAGAAATGAAAGTTACAAAGCAGAGTCTTTCTCATAATTTCTGCTGGCAACGTTCCTGATTGAGTCAAAAGATAATGGAGCTGACTTCAGGCCAGGAGCCCAGTCTAAAGTAAAACATTCCACAATGATGACATGCATTTTCAAAACATACCCTATTAATCTTCAAGTTTCTCAAACAGCTACATCGATGCGAGACAATGTTGAAGGGAAAACAACAGTTTGCCAGTGAAGCATTTCTGGAACTCCGGATCTAGCACTGCCACCATTATGACTCGTTATCATACCACACCTCTTTTTCCCAGAAATCCTTCTTTTATACTGTCTGGGTGTGGTCACTGTTCCCCAGAGCTATAACTGACTAGACTTCTTTCATTGACTCACTTTCTGAACTTTTCCCCATAAATCTGTTCCTGTCTGCTTCTACACCTTCTGACCCTGGCATTCTAATAGGACAGTGATGGCGAACCTTTTTTCCCTTGGGTACCAAAAGAGCATGTGTGTATGCTATCATGCATGCACGAGCACCCACACCCATAATTCAATACCCAGGGAATGCATAAACAGCTCCCCCGATTCCCCCCCAGAGGGTCTCTAGAGGCCGAAATGGTCTGTTTCCCCATTTCTGGTGGGCCCAGTAGGCTCGTGTTTCATCCTCCCCAGGCTCCAAAGGCTTTGCTGGAGCCGGGGGAGGATAAAAATGCACCCACACCCTCCTGGAGCCTTTCTGGAAACCAAAAATGCCCTCCCAGAGCCTCTATATGAGCCAAAACTCACATGCACAATGTAGCTGAGCTAGGGCAACAGCTTGCGTGCCAGCAGATATGGCTCTGCATGCCACCAGTGGCACTCATGCCATAGGTTTGACATCAGTGTAATAGGGGCTCCTGATCCTCAATGTCCTCCTCCCCCTCTGAGTCAGACATTACCATCTTTGGGGTTTCTACAGTCTCTGGAGGTTCCTCGGGTTCCAGCTCTCCCTCCCTCTCTCTCTGTCAATCAGCTGGCAAGAAAGCTGGAGTAGGGTACCAAGACGGAGCTGGTTCATCCTCCTCAGAATCTGTCACTAACCGACCCTGTCGGGGACCACTCACAGCATATCATAGATTTTATGTTATTATTTTATTTTATATCTTTTGATTGTATATTTGTGGAGTGTTTTTGTTAATTTCGGTCTCTGGTCTACGATTCTTATAAATTGAATTGACAGCCATCTCTCTTATTTGGTGACATTTATTGTACAAACAATAGAAAGGATAAAGGGAACATGGGGAACTAGAAATACAATGACAACACATTATGGCTTTCATTAGTTATTTTAAAGGAAAATTTGTCTACTTTCTCAGTTCTTTGGTAAAGGTACTGATAAACCATGAGATTAACAAGGCATATCATTGAGTGCATTGCTATTGTCCACTTGTGGTATTTCTGGATAAGTAATCTAACCATATCCAAACTTTGAATATCACCATTAGGTATTTGTCTTCTACTTAGTTATCATATTTCTTACACCACAATGTCAGTCACACAACCTCTTCCAAGAAAACCAACAACTTCTTTCTTAGGAAGAAGCAAAAGAGAAAATTCTCTGAGATTCGAAGGGTGACACTTTAGCTTCCAAAATATTGGAAGCTAAAGATGTTTGCCATTTAAACTAGTTCTAACTTAGAGAGAGATATTAAAATCCTTTGTAATTTACTTTTCCTTGTAAACCTTGGCTTGTGTGGCTTCTTCTGATAATTATACTTTACTAGCACAGACAAATCAGGAGAATACAGGTAGTCCTTGACTTAAGACCACAATTGAACTCAACATTTCTGTTGCTAAGTGAGATTTATTAAGTGAGTTTTGCCACGTTCTATTTTTTTTTCCTTGTCAGTTATTAAGTGAATCACTGCAGTTGATAAGTTAGCAAGTTGGTTGTTAAGTGAATCTGGTTCCCCCATCGGCTTGTCAGGTCACAATAGCATTTAGATTTATATACCGCTTCACAGTGCTTTACAGCCCTCTCTAAGCGGTTTGCAGCATATTGCCTCCAACAATCTGGTCTTCATTTTACCGACCTTGGAAGAATGGAAGGCCAAGTCAACCTGGAGCCTACTGAGATTCGATCTGCCAAACTGCTGGCAGACGGTGATCAGCAGAAGAAGCTTGTAGTACTGCACTCTAACCACTGCGCCACTGAGGCTCTGTCTCTGGTGATCACAAAAGATGATCACATGAGCCAGGGACACTGCAACCATCATAAATATGAGTCAATTATCAAGTGTTTGAACTGTGATCATATGCCCATAGGAATGCTGCAATGGTTGTAAGTGTGAAACACAGACAGAAGTCACTTTTTTTCAGGGATGTAAGTTTGAACAGTCACTAAATGAACTGCTGTTAAGTTGAGGACTACCTCAGGGGTTGACTCCTCCTGGTTCAAACCAGATCACACAAAACGTTAGCGACCCACTGGAGACATGACAATGGCACCACGGATCCAGTTTTGTTGGTAGATGGGTGCCGCCATCTTTTTTAGGGAAATTTTTGGCCCCTTTTTTTTTTACTGTTTTGAAAGTCTTCTTCCCTGTTATGCTGCTTGTAAATTTATTTTATTTTATTTTATTTTATTTGTATGCCGCCTCTCTCCGAGGACTCGGAGGGCCTTCCCTCCTGGCCCTGGGTTTAAATTGACCCTTATTCCTTCGCCCAAAGCACAGCTGATCAGCTCCTCAGCTGTGTCTCTGGCCATTCCAACTACTGAGTCGGAATCGGCTATTGAGCATGTGCAGAAGCCGAATTGCATGAGGGAACACACACAGAATGTCGCAATGCGAACCGGTGGCAAAGGTAAATGGAACCCAACCTTAGACCACCTGTATATCCAATAGGTGCTGATCATCATATACAAAAATGCACACTATACATATTCAGATAGTACATTAAAGTTAATAGTAGATTAGGGCTAACTGCAGCCAAAGGCTTTAGCAGATATAAAAGAGTATAGTCTACAGCATAAGTTTAGCTAAAACCTTTAGGGCAATATGAATCACATTAGCATTATTTCATACATTCATCACTTTTAAGAAAAAGGCATTTTTAAAGCAGTATTTTTTTTAAGACACCTAGACGTCCATCCTTAGAAACCAAGTAAATACAGTTCCACTGTAAGTCTTCTTTATCCAGTGCAGTCATGGCATTTCTTTACATTTTACCTACATTGAAAAAAAACAAAACAGAAAGATTAAAGAAGTGCAGTAATATTTAATTTATTTTATTTTATTTTATTTATTTGTCAAACAAGTATAGTATTATAGTACATATTAATATAACATAAGTATAACGTAGTAATAGAAAGGATAATAAGACAGTAGGACAGGGACATTAGGCACAAAAGTGCACTTATGCACGCCCCTTACAAGCCTCTTAGAAAAGGGGAGAGGTCAATTGTCACTCATGCCCTCATCACCTCGAGGTTCGACTACTGTAATGCTCTCTACATGGGGCTACCTTTGAAAAGTGTTCGGAAACTTCAGATCGTGCAAAATGCAGCTGCGAGAGCAGTCATGGGCTTACCTAGGTATGCCCATGTTTCACCATCACTCCGCAGTCTGCATTGGCTGCCGATCAGTTTCCGGTCACAATTCAAAGTGTTGGTTATGACCTTTAAAGCCCTTCATGGCATTGGACCAGAATATCTCCGAGACCGCCTCCTGCCGCACGAATCCCAGCGACCGATTAGGTCCCACAGAGTGGGCCTACTCCGGGTCCCGTCAACTAAACAATGTCGGTTGGCGGGCCCCAGGGGAAGAGCCTTCTCTGTGGCAGCACCGGCCCTCTGGAACCAACTCCCCCCGGAGATTAGAACTGCCCCTACTCTTCCTGCCTTCCGTAAACTCCTTAAAACCCACCTCTGCCGTCAGGCATGGGGGAACTGAAAAATCTCCCCCGGGCACGTTTAACTTATGCATGGTGTGTCTGTGTGTGTGTCTGTTAGTATCTGGGGTTTTTTTAAAAAAAAATATTTAAATATCTTAAATCTGTCTGATTACTATGATTTGTTTTACATGCTGTGAGCCGCCCCGAGTCTTCGGAGAGGGGCGGCATACAAATCCAAGTAATAAATAAATAAATAAATAAATGTAAGGTTGAAGATTTTGGGGTTGGGGGAAGCAACAACAGAGTTAGGTAATGAGTTCCAGGCAGTGACCACTCTATTGCTGAAATCGTATTTTCTGCAGTCAGGTTTGGAGCTATTTACATTCAGTTTGTATCTATTACATGCTCTTGTGTTGTTGTTGTTAAAGGTGAAGTAGTCGCTGACAGGGGGAACATTATGATGTATGATTTTATGAACAACAGTTAAATCAGTTCGGAGACAGATATCATCTGATTTAAAATAGTGCTCCTTTCAAGGGCAGATTAAAGTGTTTCAAATGTCCAGCTCCCCAATTTACTAACCACTAGCCCTTTTTTTAAATCTATGCAGAGCTACCCCCCCCCCCAAAAAATGGGTTCACCTGCAATTGTCTGATAGAAACCACAATGGCATCAGGACAGCTGTGGTATCATTTCCCCTCTCTGCTTGCCTTTGCCAACACCCACGCACGGCTGCAGATGAAAGTAGTATCTAACGTGCCTTTCATAGCCTAATCAGAAGTCCTTTGCTTGGTGTTATTCCTTGCAACCGTTTCCCGGTCAACATTTCAACTGACATGGCAAAAGTTTCTTCTACATAACCTATACCTCCATAACAGGTATAGTTTCTTCTACATAACAGACACCTCCAAATCTGGTGCTCTTCGGATGTTACATAGAAACATAGAAGATTGATGGTAGAAAAAGACCTCATGGTCCATCTAGTCTGCCCTTCCTGTATTTTATCTTAGGATGGATATATGTTTATCCCAAACACGTTTAAATTCTGTTACTGTGGATTTACCAACCATGTCTGCTGGAAGTTTGTTCCAAGCATCTACTCCTCTTTTCAGTAAAATAATATTTTCTCATGTTGCTTCTGATCTTTCCTCCAACTAGCCTCATATTGTGCTCCCTTGTTCTTGTGTTCACTTTTTTATTAAAAACACTTCCCTCCTGAACCTTATTTAACCCTTTAACATGTTTAAATGTTTCGATCATGTCCCCCTTTTCCCTTCTGTCCTCCAGACCAGTGATTTTCAACCTTTTTTGAGCCGCGGCACATTTTTTACATTTACAAAATTCTGGGGCACACCACCAACCAAAATGACACAAATCTAATAAATAAATAAATAAATAAATAAATAAATAAATAAATAAATAAATAAATAAATAAATAAATAAATAAATAAATAAATAAATAAATAAATAAATAAATACATACATACATACATACATACATACATACATACATACATACATACATACATACATAACCCCCTCATATATACAATCCCATGTAACATGCCCTTATAAATACCTGTACAGTCAATCATCAATCATCCCTCCTGAAATTTATACCACTGTCTCATTTCTGGGTACTTCTCCTGTCTTTCCCCCTTTTCTCTCTCATGTTTCTCATTTCTCTCTCTTCCTCCCTTTTTCCTTCATTCCTTCTCTCCCTCCCTTTCTCTCTCTTTCCTTTCTCTCATTCCCTTTCTCTCTATCCTTTCTATCTCTCACTTGTTCTTTCTCTCCCTCCCTTTCTGTCTCTTTCCTTTCTCTCATTCCCTCTTTGTCTCCTGGGGCTGACTGCGCCTGCCCTCCACCCCCCACCGCGGAGGGAAAGCATTTGGCATCGGCACCGCCAACCCCCCCTCCACGAGCAGCAAAAGCCTCAGCGACGGAGCTGAAAGGCAAACGGCGCGATCCGTCACTTAGGCTTTTGCTGCTCCTGGAGGGGGGGGATTTTCTCCTCCCCATCCCCCTGGCAGCCAAACGTCGCTGAGGCTTTGGGCATCGGCACCTTCCCCTCCACGAGCAGCAAAAGCCTCAGCGACGGAGCAGAAAGGCAAACGGCGTGCCCCGTCGCTGAGGCTCTTGCTGCTCGTAGAGGGGTGGCGCTGATGCTCCCTCTCGCCGCCCCCACCTCCCCGTGACCGCCTGGGGCCGCTGCAGCCGGCACGCTCCCGCTCCCACCGCCAGTGCCCTCCCGCCGGGCCCAAAGGACACTTGCCGCCGACGCCAGGAAACTCCAGCTGGGCGGGGCGCTGCCGGTGCCTCCGAGCTCCCACTCGCAGCTGTCCCCCGGCTCCTGCCTGATGCCGCGGTTTCTGGCGCTCTCCTGCTGGGCCCCAAAGAAGGAAGCCAGGAAAAAGTAGGCGCGAAGAATCAAGCTCTCCTTTTTCCCGCCTTCCTTCTTTGGGGCCCAGCAGGAGCGCGCCAGAAATCGCGGCAACGGGCAGGAACCGGGGGACAGCTGCGAGTGGGAGCTCGGAGGCACCGGCAGCGCCCCGCCCAGCTGGAGCTTCCCTAGGAGCTTGGCGGCACACCTGACTGTGTCTCGCGGCACACTAGTGTGCTGCGGCACACCGGTTGGGAAACGCTGCTCCAGACCATAGTTCCCTCTAAGCTGAGCAGTGAGCAATCGCTCACTTAAAAATCATCATCAACTCAGAGTTTTTCAAACCTGCCCAGAAGCTGAGAGGGAAAGAGTGAGAGGGAAGGAGAGAGAGAGGAAGACAGAGAAACAGATAGAAAAAAGATAGGAAGGAAAAGAGAAAGAAAAATAATGGGAGTAAGGAAGAGAGAAAGAAAATCAAAATCTAGTTTGAAACTAGCTCAACTATTTAAGTGGCATTTTGATATTGATAGAGTTGCCCTATTATGAGCTCACTGTTATAGACACACAGTACAGTATTTTATTTTGAAATTCTCTGAGGCAAAACAGGGTGGGTTTTTTATTTGTTTGTTTGTTTATTTGTTTGTTTGTTTGTTTGTTTGTTTGTTTGTTTGTTTGTTTGTTTATTCATTCATTCATTTATTTATTTATTTATTTGATATTTCTGTGCCGCCCAGTCCCGAAGGGACTGCCGCTCAGACACTATACTTTTCCGCCCACCCCAAAACAAAATTAGAGGGAACACTGCTCCAGACTATACAGATTGAGTTCATTGGGTCTTTCCTGATATGTTTTATGCTTAAGATCTTCCACCATTTTTGTAGCCCGTTCTTGGATCAATTCAATTTTATCCATATCTTTTTGTAGATATTTTGTAGATAGTTTTTCCAGAACTGAACACAGTATTCCAAATGTGGTCTCACCAGCGCTCTATACAGCGGGATCACAATCTCCCTCTTCCTGCTTGTTATACTTCTAGCTATGCAGCCAAGCATTCTACTTGTTTTCAACTAATTCCCACCACACTTTTTCTTCAGTGTGAACACTGTTGGTGGTGGTGGTGGTGGGGTGTGTGTATGAGAGAATTGAGTAAGCAGACAAAAAGGGAATTTTGCATAGATTCAAAAAGAGAAAGGAGTCATCTTCTTTTCAGATGTCTCAGTTTTTCAATAACTGAGTTATTCCTCTGTTTTTCCTCGTGCATACATTGCAGATATTTTTTATCTTCCTACCCCACTATCTTCCCCCTTTTAAGGTTTATCTGGTAGTCATTTGTAATTCAATACATGGCCACCATTGGGGTACTTGATAAAATATTATTCCTCCTGTGTCCAAAGACATTCCATATACAACTCTTATCCCAGCGGCTGATAAGGTCCCACAGAGTTGGCCTTCTCCAGGTCCCGTCGACAAAACAATGTTGTCCGGCGGGCCCCAAGGGAAGAGCCTTCTCTGTGGTGGCCCCGGCCCTCTGGAATCAACTCCCCCCCCAGAGATCAAAACTGCCCCCACCCTCCTTGCCTTTCGTAAATTGCTTAAGACCCACCTATATCGCCAGGCATGGTGGAATTGAGACATCTCCCCCAAGCTTATAGATTTTATGTATGGTATGCTTGTGTTGTATGTTTTTTAAATGACGAGTTTTTTTAATACAGTAGTACCTTGTGATATGAACCCGTCTTACGAACTTTTCAAGATACGAACCCAGGGTTCGGGATTTTTGTGCCTCTTCAAACAAACTTTTTTTGCCTTATGAACCCGCTGCCATGAAGACTGAACCTGGAAGTTTGGCAAAAGTTCAGGTTCGGCATTCGGGTTCGGCCGAGAAGTGCCACCACCCGGCTGTCACCTTTTGAAACAGCCAGGGGGCTTCTCGGAGTTTGGGAGAACGCCGAACCCAGAAATTTTGCAAAAGTTCCAGTGTTTGTGTTGGGGAGGCCGCCAAGAAGCACTGCCGCCCGGCTATCAACTTTGCAGAAGAGCCGCGGAGCTGTCGGCCGGTCGGGAGGCTCAAACGGAGGTGGGGAATCCCAATAGGGAATTCCATAGGCGGAGCTTTGACGTCATGGAGACGTACTTCTTGGCTGGCCAAAACGTGGACTTCAGTTTCAAAAGGTGACAGCCGGGCAGCGGCGTTTCTTGGCGGCCTCCCGAACCTGAACCTGAACCTTTGCTGAACTTTTCGGGTTTGGCGTTCGGGGGAATGCCGAGAAGCACCCAGCTGTTTCAAAAGGTGACAGCTGGGCGGCGGCGCCCAGCAGAGCACTGTTTTTGCATTTTTTTTCCTTGCACGCATTAATCTGTTTTACATTGTTTCCTATGGGAAACATTGTTTAGTCTTATGAACTTTTCGCCTTAGGGACCTCCTCCCAGAACCAATTAAGTTCGTAAGATGAGGTATCACTGTACTTTCTTTTAATATTAGATTTGTTACATTGTATATTGTTGTTATTATTGTTGTGAGCCGCCCCAAGTCTACGGAGAGGGGCGGCATACAAATCTATTTATTTATTTATTAATAGAGTTGAAAGGGACCGTTAGGTCATCGAGTCCAACCCCCTGCCTGAGCAGGAAATCCTACAGCACCCCAGCCAAATGGAAGTCCAATCTCCTCTTGAAGGTGTCCAGAGTTGGGGAATTCACCACCTCCCCTGGCAGGCAGTTCCATTGGTTGATCGCTCTGACCGTCAGGAAGTTCTTCCTTATTTCCAGGTTGAATCTCTCCTTGGTCAGCTTCCAACCATTGTTCCTCGTCCGGCCCTCTGGTGCCCTGGGGAATAAAGAGACCCCCTCCTCACCGTGGCAACCCCTCAAGTATCTGTAAACTGCTATCATGTCCCCTCTAGACCTTCTTTTTTCTAGGCTGTCCATGCCCAGTTCTCTCAATCTCTCTTTGTAAGTCTTGGTTTCGAGTCCCCTAATCATTTTGGTTGCTCTTTTTTGCACCTTCTCCAGAGTTTCGATGTCTTTTTTGTAGTGAGGTGACCAGAATTGGATGCAGTACTCCAGGTGGGGTCTGACCAGGGCATAGTAGAGTGGTATTAGTACTTCCCTGGTCTTGGAGCGTATTCCTCTGTTGATGCAGCTTATTATTACTATTACTATTACTATTACTATTACTATTACTATTATTATTATTATTATTATTATTATTATTATTATTATTATTATTATTATTTCTCATTGAGGATGGAGGCCTGAACTGAATTATCTGTTTCAATAGTTTTATAGCAAGAAAATACATAAATTGGGGCATGAGGCTAGGTTATTTGAGGAATAACCTTGTACTTTTGGCCTCTACTTGAGCCGTCATACAGTATTTATAGCATTTAGACTTATATACTGTTTGTTAGTGCTTTTGCAGCTCTCTCTAAGCAGTTTGCAGGATCATTATATTGCCCCCCAAAATCTGGGTCCTCATTTTACCCACCTCGGAAGGATGGAAGGCTGAGTCAACCTTGAGTGGGTAGTGAGATTTGAACTATTGAACTACAGCTAGCAGTTAGCTGAAGTAGCCTGCAGTGCTGCACTCTAACCACTTTGCCACCTGGCTCTAGTCTGGCCAAAAATAATTCCCACCTAAGAATGAAAGAGTACCATCTAGAGCAGAGGTCCCCAAACATTTGGACCTCAGGGACAAAAGTTTGCCTTTTCTATCCTTCTGCTTGCCCTCTGGAACACCATTCCTTCCAACCTCCACGTTACTTTGACCCTTTCTTATCTTTTGGATGATCCTTAAAACTTGACTAATTAAATAAACCCATGAGAAATAGTTAAGTATTGTTGGTGGCTATCCCAGTTTCCACTTTTTCTCCTTTTATTCCAGTCCATTTTCATTTTTAATTTTTAATTTGAATTCTTACACCAAATATTTTTGATGAAAGATCTAGGTTTCTGGCCCAAAGATGCCTCTGTAAGATGGTTGCAAATAAACTGAATAAAATAAACAAGCAGCCCAAACATTTATTTGATGTTTGTTCAACGTGTTCAAACCAGACAGTCCCGAAATTTCAACAACCTTCTAACTTACCACTTTTAATAAGGGATTTAGACTTTCCTCTGTCGGGTAGTAGTTTCCATACCATTGCTGTCGTCTGATTTCCTGTACAGAATAAAGAAGGTTAGGTTCAGGGTTTTTTCCCCATCACAGATTTTTTTAAAATTAAGTTCAGTATAAACCTTTTTGCTTAGATGGGTTTTAATTCTTGCTTGGCTACACGTCCCTAGCAATAGATCAGAACGGAGGCATAATATATGATTTAAAAAGTAGAGGCTAGCCATTAGAGCATTGCACACCAAGACAACTAGACACAAGAACAGTTTTTCCCCGAACGCCATCACTCTACTAAACAAATAATCCCCTCAACACTGTCAGACTTTCTACTAAATCTGCACTTCTATTCTACTAGTTTTTCTCATCATTCCTATCACCCATTTCCTCCCATGTTGACTGCATGACTGTAACTTGTTGCTTATATCCTAAGATTTTTTTTAATACAGTATTGCTTCTTCATTGCTTATTTGACCCCTATGACAATCATTAAGTGTCGTACCATATGATTCTTGACAAATGTATATTTTATTTTATGTACGCTGAGAGCATATGCACCAAGACAAATTCCTTGTGTGTCCAATCACACTTGGCCAATAAAATTCTATTCTATTCTATTCTATTGAGGAGGCTTCATAGCTTCTAGAAATACACTATATAATTGAGACTATATCTGTACATATCTATAAATAAATAAGACACCATTCACACCCCCACCTACAAAAATGCAAGTGAGGGGGCAAAATTCTAAGCTTCAAACTATAGGTGACCTTTTTCAGCCTATAGAGAAATGCAAAAATGAGAGTTTCTTCAATGTTCTGAACAAGATAGAAACCGCTTGTCCATGTGGTTTCATAAAACTGCATGTGAGTCATTGATAAGATCTGGTGGGATTTCCCAGAATACTGTTGTGAGGTATGAGTGTTCTGTTCTAATTTGACTAGTTTGTGTTATGTTTCTATTTAACGAGTTTATTTGAAAGAAAACTGGTTGATGTCTGAATTATAAATTATCTCAAACATCAGCTACTAAGTGGAGGGTCAACAGTGATGGGCTCCTATGGATATGGTCAGGTACATAAAACCGGTTTAAAAAATTGAATTTTCTTTTCTTTTTTCCCCTTCTGGGCTCTGGTTATGTTTTTCCTATTGCAGTAAATGAGGTTGAATGTGTATAATTTGAGAAGAGCTGTGCGTGAGTGCGTGTATTTATTTATTTATTTATTTATTTATTTTATTTATTAGATTTGTATGTCGCCCCTCTCCATACATACACATACAGTTTATATAGTAGATAATGTATATTTTTGTGCGCCTATGTGTAATATGTATTTATGTATGGCATATATACATAGAATTAAATAGTATTTTATTTATTTATTTATTTATTTATTTATTTGTTTGTTTGTTTGTTTGTTAGATTTGTATGCTGCCCCTCTCCGTAGACTCGGGGCGGCTCACAACAGCAATAAAACAATTCATGACAAATCTAATAATTTAAAAACATTTTAAAAACCCTGTTATTAAGCAGACATACACACAAACATACCATACATAAATTGTATAGGCCCGGGAGAGATATCTCAATTCCCCCAAGCCTGGCGGCAAAGGTGGGTTTTAAGGAGTTTACGAAAGGCAATGAGGGTGGGGGCAGTTCTAATCTCCGGGGGGAGCTGGTTCCAGAGGGCCGGGGCCACCACAGAGAAGGCTCTTCCCCTGGGACCCGCCAAACGACATTGTTTAGTCGATGGGACCTGGAGAAGGCCAACTCTGTGGGACCTAATTGGTTGCTGGGATTTGTGCGGCAGAAGGCGGTCCCAGAGATATTCTGGTCTGATGCCATGATGGGCTTTGAATTGTGACCAGAAAAATTGATAGGCAACCAATGCAGACTGCGGAGTGTTGGTGTAACATGGGCATACCTGGGAAAGCCTATGATTGCTCTCGCAGCTGCATTCTGCACGATCTGAAGTATATTTTGGATGTTCAGTAATAGTAAATAGATAGGGAAATTTTATCTCTTTGAGGCGAGGAGAGGCCAGGCACCCTAACCCAAACCCTTGATGTGAGTGATGTCAAGTTGGCCACCTTTAAGCCAGTCACATGACCTTTAAGTCACCCCCAATCACATGATCATCAAGCCACTCCCACCTGGTCACATGGCTGGCAAGCCACACCCACAAAATAAGCCACGTCCACAGGGTGGTAGTAAAAGTTTTTGCAGCCCTTCACTGAGGGTCAAGTTACGGCAGTGTTTCCCAACTTTGGCAACTTGAAGATATCGCTGGCTGAGGAATTCTGGGAGTTGAAGTCCAAATATCTTCAAGTTGCCAAGGTTGGGAAATACTGAGTTACGGGACTGACAGGGATCGACAGATTAATCCTAGAGCATCATATAACAAGAGGACTAAAGAAAAGCCATAATTCTCTGTAACAGTTTCAATCTCAGTAAGTCTCTGGTTTCTTGGAAATGTGTATGTGTAGATATGAGTTTGCAGCATGGAAGCAAAGTCTATTGTCTATTCAACTGCTTTGTTAAAAAAAAAATATCCTTTTTTAAATCATCCCCTATCACTTTAGTTGGATGATGGGGAGAAACAGTCTGATACCATTACTATTTATAAGCAGAGTAGCATTTCAGTGAATGCCTCTTACCAGGTAAATGTGAAAAAATGATCAAGCTTGATTACATTACAAAAAGCTTGCACTAGATTTTTTTCCCCTTATTTTGCAAGAAGAGTCAGCAAACATTAACAGTTCGTACTCACTTTCATTAGCAGACAAATAAACAACTTGATATTTTAACATTTAATACGATTGAAGCTCAGTGGGTTTCCTTCCAACCATCACTGCACTCTACTACTAAACAAATGAGGCAGAATTACCATATTTTTTGCACTATAAAGATGCCCTTTTTCCACCCCAAAAAAGTGAGTGGAAATGTCTATGCATCGTACAGAGTAAATGTTGCCAAAGCTTTGCCCACCTGTCGGCTCCCATCCTTTGGCCATTTTCAGCCTTTGCACAACCCATTTTTGTCTTCTGTGCCTCCCATTTTCACTCCATTCCAGGCGCCCCCTATTGCTGTCCATCGCCTCAAGGAGTGGAAAAGCTGATCAGCAGTATTTCAGGACGTCGATCCAACCGCCGATCAGCTGTTCATGTTAAATCAAGCTGAACTAACCTGCTGGTAGGCAGAGGGAGATTATTTTTTCATTTTCCACCCCAACAGCTAGGTGTGTCTTATGGTCTGGAGCATCTTATAGACCAAAAAATATGGTAACACTTGAAATCCAACCCTCATTACAATTGCATTGTAATTGTGTCGGTTGTCACCTGCTAATTGTTTCAACTTTATTTATTTGTTTATTTATTTATTTATTAGATTTGTATGCCGCCGCTCTCCGTAGACTCGGGGCGGCTCACAGCAATAATAAAGACAATGTAAAAACAAATCTAATAATTTAAAAAACACTAAAAACCCCATTATTAACAGCAAACATACACACAAACATACCAACTTTATATTACTTTTGTAGTATAATATGAAACAGTATTGCTTTAACTTTACAACAAGAACATTATTACTTACAATGTTTCTACTTGTTCGAATTCTTTTTCAACTTCTGTAAAGAGAAAAAAAAACAATGTGATTTTTATTTTCTGTTGGTATATTTTACTCACTTGCTTATTTATTTAATATTTCAAATCTGACTCAAGTCTTTGAGTCAGTCTTGGCTCCTGGTGAATGTCTGGATTAAATGTTTTCATTTTTTGGAAGCAGTTTGTCACCGTCTCTTTCTTAGGATGGGGAGAGAATAACTGGCCCAAGACACACAGTTGATTTTCAAATCTAAGATGGAGCTAGAATTCAGAATCCCCTGCTTTCTAACTGGTGCCTTAACCACTAGACCCAAACTGTGTACAATTTTATTCCATTTTATTTATTTATTTGTTGCTGTTGTTTGTTTATGAGGTTAAGGGATCCTATAGTCAATTGTATAGTTAATATAATGGATTAACAAAACCTTTCTACGAAAGGAATCATGCCTATTGACTTAGTTGGAAATATGAAAAGAGGAAATTTCCAAAAATGGAATAATGCAGCTGGAAGCAGGTTACATTGAAAAACTTTTCCCGCTAATACTGCAAGATAAGAAGAGCTTACTTTAGTGTGCAGAAAACCTTTGCCCATTTAATTACCGGTATAGTTAACAGCCACATTAGTTTAATGTCAATAGATTTCCTCTCTTATAGTGCGACTAGGTGATTTTACTTTGCACTTATTTAAATATTGTTATTTTTAAAAAATACTGCCAACTATTGAAATCTCTTGGCTGTACAGTGATACCTCATCTTACAAACGCCTCGTCATACAAACTTTTCAAGATACAAACCCGGGGTTTAAGATTTTTTTGCCTCTTCTTACAAACTATTTTCACCTTACAAACCCCCCGCCGCTGCTAGGATGCCCCGCCTCTGGACTTCCGTTGCCAGTGAAGCAACCATTTTTGCGCTGCTAGGATTCCCCTGAGGTTTCCCTCCATGGGAAACCCCACCTCCGGACTTCCGTTGCCAGAGAAGCGCTTGTTTTTGTGATGCTGGGATTTCCCTGTAGCATTGCAAAAACAGAGAAGTCCGGAGGTGGGGTTTCCCATGCAGGGGAGCCTCAGGGGAATCCCAGCAGCGCAAAAACAGGCGCTTCGGCTGGCAAAAGGGGTGAGTTTTGGGCTTGCACGCATTAATCGCTTTTCCATTGATTCCTATGGGAAACATTGTTTCGTCTTACAAACTTTTCACCTTAAGAACCTTGTCCTGGAACTAATTAAGTTTGTAAGACAAGGTATCACTGTATATGATAATGTCATGATAACATAATAAAACATAAAACAAGTAATCCATGAAGTAATAAAATGAAAGGAATAAATTAAAACTCTTGGTAAGTAATATTTATTTATTTATTTATTTATTTATTTATTTATTTATTTATTTATTTATTTATTTATTTATTTATTTATTTATTTATTTATTTATTTATTTATTTATTTATTTATTTATTGGATTTGCATGCCCCCCTCTTCGTAGACTCGAGGAGGCTAACAACAATGATAAAAAAACATGTAACAATCCAATTAATAAAACAACTAAAAACCCTTATTATAAAACCAGACATACACACAAACATACCATGCATAACTTGTAATGGCCTAGGGGGAAGGAATAACTCTCCTAATTAAAAAAGGGGCTATGCGTTGAACATCTTTTGGGAAACTTTCAATTTTTCCACTGTAATAAGAAGCACGTGTAGGCATTTGGCCCAAGATCCAAGGATATCACATATGTCATGACATCATCTCACAATGACACAAAACATGCAGTTCTTACAAATGATGAAGTTATAATACACTTTGGATTATTCCCTACTCCCTGATCCAAGGATATCCGTAGGACATAACTACAAGGAAGGGGCCTGAAGTGGAATCTCTCCAAGTGATGGCAAAGAACATGGATGATACAAGGTATGTATGGAAGACAAAGTGTTCTTCTGCACTGTAATCTGTTACCAAGGCACTTTCGATTTTCTTGGAGACCCAACTGGAGGACATGAGTTTTCCTTTACACTGGCCAGATGTTATTTTAGGATTGACAACATTTCTCTCCCAATCTACCACATTCCTTTTGGATATGCAACAAAACCACAAAATGAAGCTTGATCTTCTATGTGCTTCAAATATTTCATGTTTTAAAATGGAACTCAACAAAGAGGTTGCTCTTTCAGTAAAATAATATTTTCCCACGTTGCTTCTGATCTTTCCCCCAACTAACCTCAGATTGTGCCCCCTTGTTCTTGTGTTCACTGTCCTATTAAAAACACTTCCCTCCTGAACCTTATTTAACCCTTTAACATATTTAAATGTTTCGATCATGTCCCCCCCCCCTTTCCCTTCTGTCCTCTAGACCAGCGTTTCCCAACCGGTGTGCCGCGGCACACCGGTGTGCCGCGAGACATGGCCAGGTGTGCCGCTAAGCTCCAGCTGGGCGGGGCGCTGCCGGTACTTCTGTCCTGGGGCTCCCGCTCGCAGCTGTCCCCCGCCTCCTGCTCGATGCCGCGGTTTTCGGCGCTCTCCTGCTGGGCGCCAAAGAAGGAAGGCAGGAAGAAGGAGAGCTTTATTCTTCGCGCCTTTTCCCCGCCTTCCTTCTTTGGGACCCAGCAGGAGAGCGCCGAAAACCGCAGCATCGAGCAGGAGCCGGTTGACAGCTGCGAGCGGGAGCCCCAAGACGGAAGTACCGGCAGCGCCCCGCCCAGCTGGAGCTTCTCCTGCGTCGACGGCAAGTTTCCTTTGTGGCGCGGCGGGAGGGCACTGGCGATGGGAGCGGGGGGCGGGGGCAGCCGCAGTGGCCGCAGGCAGTCGTGAGGAGATGGCGGCGGCGAGAGGGAGCGCTCTCTCTCTCTCTCTCTCAGCTGACTGCAAGCGGGAGCCCTGACGGTGGCGGTTGGACGTGCTGCTAGACGTCGTACATGCTGGTGCTGCGGGCCTGGCATATACGGTGTCCAGCAGCACGTCCAGCTGCCGCCGTCAGGGCTCCCGCTTGCAGTCAGCTGAGAGAGAGAGAGAGAAAGAAAGAGAGACATATAAGAGAGGCAGAGAGAGAGAGAAAGAGAGACATAGCAAGAGAGGCAGAGAAAGAGACAGAGCAAGAAAGAGAGGCAGAGAAAGAGAGAGAGAGAAAGAGAGACATAGCAAGAGAGGCAGAGAGAGAGAGACAGAGCAAGAAAGAGAGGCAGAGAAAGAGAGACATAGCAAGAGAGGCAGAGAGAGAGAAAAAGAAAGAAAGACATAGCAAGAGAAAAAGAGAGACTTAGCAAGAGAGGCACAGAGAGAGAGAGAAAGAGAAAGAAAGAGAGACATAGCAAGAGAGAGAGAAAGAGAGAAAGAGAAAGAAAGAGAGATAGCAAGAGAGGCAAAGAGAAAGAAAGAGACATATAGCAAGACAGTGAAAGAGAGAGAGAGAGCAAGAGAGAGAGAAAAGCAAGAAAGAGATAGCAAGAGAGACAGAGAGAGAGAGAGAGCAAAGGAGAGAGAAAGACATAGAGGAAGGGAAGGAGGGCGAGAGAAAGAGAGCAAAAAAGAGAGAAAGAAAGAAAGAGGGATGGAGAGAGAGAAAGAAGGGAAGGAAGGAAAAGAGAAAGAGGGAGAAATAGAGCGAAAGGGAGGAAGAGAGAGGGTTTTTTTGTCCAAACTTTTCTTTAGCCCTCCCCCCCGCCCCGCCCCCCCCCCCCCTTTCAGTGTTCCCCGGGATTTTGAAAATATGAATAATGTGCCGCGGCTCAAAAAAGGTTGGGAAACACTGCTCTAGACCAGTGTTTCCCAACCTTTTTTGAGCCGCGGCACATTATTCACATTTACAAAATCCTGGGGAACATTGAGCGGGGGGGTGGGGTGTAAAAAAAAGTTTGGACAAAAAGTATCTCTCTTCCTCCCTTTTGCTCCATTTTTCTCTCTCCCTCTTTCTCTCTCTCTCTCCCTTCCCTCCTCTTTCTTTCCCCTCTCTCTCCATCTCTCTTTGTTTCTCCCTTCCTTCCTCTCTTTTTTGCCCTCCTTCCCTCTCTCTGTCTTTCCCTCACCCTCCTTCCCCCCTCTTTCTCTCTCTCTATTGCTTTCTCTCTCTTGCTGTCTTTCTCTCTTTCTCTCTTCCCCCTCTCTCTCCCTCTCTCTTTCTCTCTCTTGCTATCTCTATTTCTCTCTCTCTTTTGCTTTCTCTCTTTCTCTCCCCCTCTCTCTCCCTCTCTCTTGCTATCTCTCTTTCTCTCTCTCTCTCTCTTTTGCTTTCTCTCTTTCTCTACCCCCTATCTCTCCTTCTTTCTCTCCCCCCTCTCTCCCTCTCTCTTTCTCTCTCTCCCTCTCTTGCTATCTCTTTCTCTCTCCCCCCTCTCTCCCTCTCTCTCTCTCCCTCTCTTGCTATCTCTTTCTCTCCCCCCTCTCTCCCTCTCTCCTTCTCTCTCTCCCTCTTGCTATCTCTTTCTCTCTTTCTCTCCCCCCTCTCTTCCTCTCTCTCCCTCTCTTGCTATCTCTTTCTCTCTCTTTCTCTCCCCCCCTCTCCCTCTCTCTTTCTCCCAGTAGCCGTGGGGCGACGGCAGGGTGATCAGCTGTGAGGGGGAGCTCCAGAACGGAGGCACAGACGGCGGGGGCTAGACGCCGTACATTTCTGGCGTTGCGCTGGGCATGGACGTGGGGCTTGAGCCTCCGTCCTGGTCCAGCCAGCAGGCAAGTGCCAGCCACGCAATTCCAGCATTTCCAGCCGCCGCCGTCGGTGCCTCTGTTCCTCTGTTCCGTAGCTCCGCCTCACAGCTGATCACCCTGACGTCGCCCCACGGCTACTGGGAGAAAGAGAGAGGGAGAGAGAAAGAGAAAGCAAGAGAGGGGGAGAGAGAAAAGGACCACCCTGCCACCGCTCCACGGCATGGCTCCTGCCCGCTGCCGCCGCCATCACCCTCCCGCTGCGTGCTGCCCTCCCGCTGCCGCTGCCCTCCCACCAAGCCCCAAAGCTCACCTGCTGACAGGGAAGCTCCAGCCGGGCGGGGCGCCGCAGCTGCTGGAAAACTTGGAAGGCGCAAAGAAGCAAGCTCAGCTTCCGGTCTCACAACTTTTTTCTCTTCGCAAAAAGTTGCGAGACCAGAAGCTGAGCTTATTTCTTCGCGGCATACCTGACCATGTCTCGCAGCACACCAGTGTGCCGTGGCACACCGGTTGGGAAACACTGCTCTAGACCAGTGTTTTTCAACCAGTGTGCCACGGCACACTAGTGTGCCGTGAGACATGGTCAGGTGTGCCGTGGGGAAATTAAACATGGGTCCCCAAACTACGGCCCGCGTGCCAGATACGGCCCATGGAGGCCAATTATCCGGCCCGCCGCCAGCCGCCTCCATCCGAACATAAACATTCCTCTCACAATCCCTCCAGCTATCAGCGACAGGAAGAGTGGAGGCACAGGGAACACTCACTGACCAATCACCTTGTAGGATTCTTCCCGACCACTAGTGATGAACCAATAGCAGGCCGCCTCTCATCAACACCCAGAAAGGTCATTGCTCTGGCTGCCACGCACTTGTCATTGTGTGGCCGTGGTGAGTAGTTGAAGCTGCTACTCCTCCCCATGATCCCGATTTCTATTCCTGGTCAGGACAGGAGGTAAATGTTTCCACCACTAGATGAAGCCTCAGCCTCAGCTGGTTATGTCTATCCTGATGGTGTATATAATATGTACTGTGTTAGAGTGTCATTTTGTGTCATTTTGGTTGGTGGTGTGCCCCAGGATTTTGTAAATGTAAAAAATGTGCCACAGCTCAAAAAAGGTTGAAAATCACTGCTCTGGACTATACAGATTGAGTTCATTAAGTCTTTCCTGATAAGTTTTATAACATCTTTATTTAACTTGTTCAATAATAAAGCATATGCGTGATTCCATTCATCATTTAGCTTTCTACTGAATAGCAAATAAATCCAAATGCTTTGGTGTCAGCACCATTTCCTTAGAGATGTTTTGAGAGGCAGATGTGTCCAGTTACTTATGCCCTGACTCTATGAATGGCTTTCAGAAGAAGAAGAAAATCCTCTGGTAAAGCTACTCTTTGTTAATTATAATAAAGCAAGGATGACAGTCAAGGATTTGTAGGCCTCAGGTACTGTCTGATGTTTTTCCTGCAAAAATTGCTGGGCGAGGGTGGGGTGGGGGAGGAATCAGAAAATTCAGCAACAGAATTTGCTAGCGACACACACTAGCAATTTCACAGATGGACAAAATGAATCATTTTGCTTGCTGGCTCAGAATTGAAAATCATTTTTATGGGGAAATCGTTCTGTCCTGCATATAATAGCATTCCCTAAAAGGAGCCATTGTGAGCAACATCTGCCTATGCAGCAATGCGAAAATTATCATCTCGAGGATTGATTACTGCAATGTTCTCTAGATGGGGCTACCTTTGAAGAATGTTTGAAGACTGCAGCTAGTCCAAAATGCAGCCACGAGAGCCATCATGGGCTTACCAAGGTTTGCCCCTGTATCTCCATCACTCCACAAGCTGCATTGGCTGAATCCTATTTTCAAAGTGTTGGTCATTACCTATGAAGCCTTATATGGCTTAGGACCAGGTTATTTATGGGACCGTCTCCAGCTTCATGTATCCCGGGGACCGGTCAGAGGTCCTGTCTCAGCCTTCTCCAGGTCCTTTCAGCCAAGTGATGCCGTCTGGCGGACCGTAGGGGAAGGGCCTTCTCTGTGGCAGCTCCGGCCCTCTGGAATCAACTCCCCCCAAAGTTTCTCTCTATCCCCACTCTCCTGGCCTTCTGAAGGCCTTAAAAACTCACCTTTGCTGGTATGCTTGGGGTCGTTTAGCTCTAACATTCTGCTCCAGCTATTAGCCTGATTGTGATGTGAATGAGTGTAGTTGAATGGTTTTAGGGCTTGGGTTTTTTAGATTGTTTTATAATTGGGCTTTGGAATTGGTTTTGTACTGTTTTTATATGTTGTGAGCCACCCTGAGTCTCCGGAGAAGGCGGCATATAAGTCCAACAGATAAAGGTTTTTCTTTCACTTATGTTTTGATGTCTGGTGCACGTACTGTACCTAAACCATGTCATTTGTGTCATGGTGTAGCCACAGTTTGTTGTGTGTGCCCCTCTTGCTCCCAAGAACTATGTTAACTTTTTAAATGTAGACCTGGATCCATCACATGAAAATAAAATGCAGTCCTCAGCGAATAAAAGGTTATTTGACCCTATAAATTTGTTCTTAAATTCTAATAGAAAACTAACAGAGGGAACAAGGTTTATCTATTGTTATGGTTTAGTGCAATGATGGCACCCTTGTGTGAGTGCCCACACCCATAATTCAATGCCTGGGGAGGGCAAAAAGAGCTTCCCACACTCCATGAAGGCACTCCATGGAGGCCTGCTTCCCAACTTTTGGTGGGCCCAGTAGCCTCGTGTTTCACCCTTCCAAGGCTCCAAAGGCTTCCCTGGAGCTGGGGGAGGGTAAAAATGCCTTGCCCCATGCCCCCCATAGGCTCCCTGGAAGCCCAAAACACCCTCTCAGAGACTCTGTGTGAGCCAAAAATCAGCTGGGCGGCACACACATGCATGTTGGAGCTGAGCTAGGGCAATGGCTCACATGCCAGCAGATATGGCTCCATGTGCCACCTGTGGCACCCATGCCATCGGTTCGCCATCACTGGTTTATTGCAGCTTTGCCTGTTCCATTCTGTTACAATTCCTCTTACAGTATCTATCCTGGTTCAAGAATTTTAGAAGTTGAGGTGGCAACATATCAGCACAGGCTACTGGTAGAAGCCGTATTGACGTTACACGTCATATAGCATGGCACAAATTATAGCTCAGCGAATTAGTTTATCCGCATAATTTGTGTGATAATGAAATCAGTAATTTGAGTTGCAGCCGGAACTAGGGGGTGATCACCGTTCCGGCAGCGAAAATACAGCTGTATGTGCAGCTCCAGCTGTCCAATGGGTGGAGCTGTGCGTTGGCGCAAGATTCAGCTTCTGCGCATGCGCCAGAAGCCAAGTCTCACATGAGGATTTCACCAATTTTTGCCATTTTTGGCATCGCGCATGCGCAGAAGCAAAAATATGAAAATCGCCAAAATCTCACTTGCATGGGCATCCTCACACAAGATTTGGCTTCCAGAGCATGCTAAGAAGCTGAACCATGCGCGAGGATACATGCCCCTGCCCAGCAGGCGCGCATGCACCCATTCTGGTCTCTAGAAGCATTCCGGTTGGAACCCCTGCCTGCATGACATAATGCAGTGACGGCGAACCTTTTTTTTCCTTGGGTGCCAAAAGAGCGTGCATGCACACTATCACATCATGCATGAGTGCCACACCCATAATTCAATGCCTGGGGAGGACAAAAACAGCTTTCCCATCCCCTGGAGGCCAGAAATGGCCAGTTTCCCAACTTCTGATGGGCCCCATAGGCTCATGTTTTGCCCTCCCCTGGCTCCAAATGTTTCCCTAGACCTCAGGGAGGATAAAAAGGCCTTCCCCCATCACCTCAGAGGCTCCATGGATGCCAAAACAACATCCCAGAGCCTCTGTGTGAGCCAAAAATCAGTTGGCCGGCACACACATGCATGTTAGGGCTGAGATAGGGCAATGGCTTATGTGGCAGCAGATATGGCTCCGCGTGCCACCTGTGGTACCCGTGCCATAGGTTCGCCATCACTGACATAATGCAAGAAATTAACTACTGTTCCTTACCCTCTGAGATCCCCAAGAAACTGCAGTCATAAACAGAGGTTTGCCATTCATGTCATCCCGTTGTTATTGCACAAAAATGCCCACTAAAAGAAGCATATTTGAATATGTTGTTCTTTCATATCTTACCGGTATTAGTTCCTTTCTTTTTGTAGAGCACTTCACAGATAAAAATGAGCGCCACTAAAATGATAACTTCAGCAGCTATTACTAGAAATGGTTTGAGAGGTGTCAAATACGTCAGGACTTTGAGAGACACTTTTCCTTCGCTTTCACCTAGTGGAAATTCAGCTTTACACCTGTAAGAACTGGTATCTAATTCAGAGAGACCCAAGATCTTCAGTTTGGTTGTGTTTGCATGTGTCTCGATAAAGGTGTACTTCTCTGGCATCAGGGTAGAATTAATAACCACCTGACAGAAGAAAAAAGGGGGAAGAATCTTCATCACACATTCATAAATTATTATAAATTTCTTTTTCTTTCTTTCTTTCTTTCTTTCTTTCTCTCTCTCTCTCCCTTCCTCCCTCCCTTCCTCCCTTCCTTTCTTCCTTTCTTTGATTTCTTTGAGGACTCGGGGTGGCTTATAACATATAAAAGAAACAATATAAATATCCTAAATCCAATTAATTTAACTAATTAATCTAAAGGCCCCAGTAACATTAAAAATCATAGACCCCATCTTATCCCAGCTAGACTGTGAAACAAATGTTCATAGATTCCCAAAGATGGTTTGTTTTTTAATTTGCTTTTCGCATATCTATTTCACTCTTATAATTTTTCCTCTCAGAATCTTCATTTATATATTTAAATATGTAAATACTTAAACCTATAAAGCCCTGCATGGCATCTTTCCGCATGAGTCCCAGCAACTGGTTAGGTCCCACACTGAGTCAGCCTTCTCCCATCAACTAGTCAATGTCGCTTGGCGGGACCTTGGGGAAGAGCCTTCTCTGTGGGGGCACTGGCACTCTGGAATCAGCTCCCCCAGAGATTGGTACTGCCCCCATCCTCCTCGCCTTCCATAAGAGTCTGAAGACTCATCTATGCTGGCAGGCCTGGGGCCACTAGACTCTAGCCCCCTGGGTGATGAATATAATCATTCAAAAAACATACATACATTACATGTCTTGAAAAGTATCTTGAAATAATGGGGGGGGCAGGAGGTGGGGGTGGTAGGATTCCTCCCATAAACTAAAAAGTACTTTACCTCTCCACTTCCATTATTTGAATACCAGATCCAAAAACTTGGGTTAAAGTTGTTTTTTCCATCGCCGACATAACAAGTCATGACCACACTGTCACCCACGTAACTGATTATATGGTCAGACTTTATATGGACTTGAGGCACTAAGGAAAGAAAAAAGAGAGAGAACTGTAATGCCGTACAAGAAGAGCAAATTTTCCTTCCCCCTTCCTTCCCACTTTCCATTCAGGGATGATTGAAATCATCCTGTTTGTTTATTTGTTTATTAGCCTTCTATGCTGCCCTTCTTAACCGACTCAGGATGGCGTACAACATAATAAATACAGTACAAGTGTATAGAAATCTAATATTAAAATAAAAAAAAAATCTAAAGCCCCATTTATCCTAACACAATCATCCACATTTGTTAGTATGTAAATATGTTGGGTGTTGCAATACATAGGCTAACAATGTAAGTTTAAGACTGTATCTTTAAGAGACATGTGCTTGTTGGCCTTAAGACGGAGCCAACAATGTTCCTCTTGGGGGAGTTTGTACTAGAGAGATTTATATTTGCTGTGTGTATACCTGCTGTGTGCGATAATCTGGTTTGCAAACCATTATTAGGATTATATGTGTATGATATTGGACTGTGTAACTACTATTTTTGCCTCTGTGTATATAATAATATTGTTATATTTTGTCTGATTCATTGACTGACTAACCCTCTGTTATGTCCGGGAGTACCAACGACAGGAGATGCCTAGAGAGGCTCCATACAGGAAGTGTTATGAGAACAGGAAAGGGCACCGGGAGAGGGGCGGTAACCTAGCGACCGGGGAAAATAAGGGACAATCATTGGTTCGTTCCTCAGCCAGCTGGTAGTTAAATAGGGAAACCCCGAGGAGGTTTGACAGTTGAATACTGACTGTTGTATTAACGTTATGTTTATGTTGGAATAAAGCAATTCAAGCAAAGCCGCAATTACGTGTCCGAATCTGTACAAAGCCACTTCATTGGCGATGAGGATTTCCATGCAAGTACACAATCTAAGAAATTAAGTTAAATAAAAGGAATGATGTCTACACAACTTAATTTTCTGCCTTTCAACCCTAAGAGTGAAACATGGGATTCATACGTGGCCCGATTTGACTGTTTCCTTATTGCCAATGGGTTCACAGAAATCTCAGACGACAGGAAACGTGCATATTTTCTAGGGTTCTGTGGAGCCAAAATGTTCAAAACAGCAAGAGCCCTATTTGCCCCCACCCCAATACATGACATTCCATGGCAGCAGTTCTTAAATACCCTCCAGGAACATTATGACCCAGCACCTTCCCGTTGTGCCAGGAGATATAAATTCTACCATCGTAATCAAATAGAAGGAGAATCAATAAATGATTTTGTAGCGGCTCTCTGATGCGCAGCATTATACTGCGAGTTTGACAACCTAGAAGATTATTTACTAGACCGACTTGTTTTTGGTGTAAGAGACGGCCGTTTAAAACGCCGTTTATTGTCAATCAGAGACTTAACGTTCAAGACAGCTTTATCGGAGGCTAGGGCTTTCAAGCTCTCAATGCAGTCATTAGCAGAGATGGAAAGCACTGTAAATGCCACCACATTACTTCCTGATGTTAATGCAAAACAAATTCCACAAGACATTGAAAGGTCTTTGGGGTTAGAAGAAGAAGAGGTCTGCAAATTAGCTGTTGCAAGAAACAAAGTCCAGCCAGTTGAGCGAGCTAGACGACCACCATCTCCATGCAGAGGGTGCGGAGGAGATCACTTTAGATCAAATTGCCCCTTTAAAGACTTTATTTGTCGGAGATGCGGAGGACGGGGCCACATAGCCAGAGCCTGTCAATTCCGCCGACAGCAACCTTCAACAGCCTCAAGCCAGAAGCATAATAGCTTTAGCAGAGGACGAGGGAACTACAAGGACTCGAATTACCGACGTCAAGATTGCAACGTTATTACACGCGTCCATCGCAGAGGTCTACGGTTGTCAGTGAAACTTCCTCATCATCTGAAAAGATTACAGTGGTTGTTCGCCTGGGCCACATGCCGTGCAACATGCAGGTTGACACAGGTTCGGCTTGCTCACTGGTGTCGTGGTCTACAGCTAAGCGGTGTTTTCCAAAATTGTCAAAAAACGGATTGTTACCATGCCGATTGAATCTGCGAGATTATCAAGGCCGCGCTATTCCAGTTATAGGAGAAGGACGCTTTGCCGTTCAGTTCAAAAAATTTAAGGGACAATTACCATTAATAGTGGTGGATGGGCCTTTTTCTAATCTATTGGGGTTGGATTGGTTCCAAGCATTGGGGCTAGAAGTAACGGGAATAAATATGGTAAGGGGGGCTTCGTCGTTCATGACCTTGGCCCAAGAATTTCCAGATGTGTTTGATGGGAAACTAGGCTGTTATAACGGTTCACCTATTTCTTTCAGCTTGGATCCGAAAGTGCCTGCACTATGCTTAAAGCCCCGCCGAGTACCTTTGGCACTCAGACCAAAGGTAGATGAGGAATTAGATAAGTTAATAGCCCAGGGAGTTTTAGAGCCAACAGATCAAGCCGCATGGGAAACTCCTGTCGTAACTGTAGTAAAGGCGGACGGAGGAATTCGTATATGTGCGGATTATAAATGTACCGTAAACAAGGCATTAGCCCACCATTCTTATCCCCTTCCAGTAGTACAGCGTCTTCTGCACTCACTGGGGAAGGGTAGTTTGTATGCGAAGTTAGACCTATCGCAGGCCTACCAACATCTTACAGTGGACCGTGAAACTGCAGAAGCACAAGCTATAGTCACACAGAGGGGTGTTTCGTTGCCGAAGGTTACAGTTTGGGGTTTCAATAGCCCCGGGAATTTTCCAGGGATTCATGGAGAGGCTGCTTTATGGATTGGAAGGGGTCGTGCCATACTTCGACGATGTCCTAGTATCCGCCTGCTCGGAGACGGAATTATTAGCAAGAGTTAAATCGGTCTTAACAAAATTTCAAGAGAAGGGTTTGAAGTTAAAATTGAGTAAGTGTGTGTTGGGAGTTACTAAAGTAGAATTCTTAGGGTTTATAATGGATGGACAAGGTATTCATCCTACCCCTGAGAAAACCAGAGCCATCAGGGAAGCCCCTACTCCTCAGTCTAAAGTGGAATTACAAGCTTTTTTAGGATTGCTAAATTTCTACGCTGTGTTCATTCCACACAAAGCATCAATAGCAGAACCGTTACATCTGTTATTAGATAGTAAGACACATTGGCACTGGGGACCCAGAGAAGAGGCCGCTTTTGCGGCCGTAAAAGATGTTCTGACCTCCAATACTATATTGATTCAATATTCCCCAACATTACCATTGGTTTTGACTTGTGATGCCTCCCAGTTTGGAGTAGGAGCTGTGTTAAGTCATAGACTTCCTAATGGGTCGGAGGCCCCATTAGCGTATTTTTCTAGAACTCTTGCTAAGGCTGAGCAAAACTTTGGGCAAATAGACAAAGAAGCATTGGCCTTAGTGGCAGGGGTGCGAAGATTTCACGATTATTTGTACGGAAGAAAATTTGAACTTGTAACTGATCATCAACCCCTACTAGGAATTTTAGCAGGAAATCGCCAAAGTCCTGTAGTTCTGTCACCCCGCATGGCGAGATGGATTATATTCTTAGCAAACTATACTTACCGGTTGGTGTACCGGCCGGGAAAGCACATTGCCCATGCCGATGCGCTAAGTAGATGTCCTCTTCCAGATATCTTGGATGACCCGGCGCCAGTGTCCTCTGTGTTAGCCATTGAGGAGAGTCCATTAGTTTTAGTCGCATCGGAGATAGCGAAACAGACAAGCCGTGACCCAACGTTGGCTATAGTAAGACAGTGGGTGCTCCGGGGGTGGCCTAAAAAGGAGCAAGCACCTGAATATTCCTGTTATGGGAGGTGCCATTCGGAATTATCAGTGGAAAAGGGCTCTTTATTAAGGGGGTCCAGAGTAATTATTCCACCCTCTCTTAGGCGCCAAGTTCTAAGTCTTCTCCACAAGGAGCACCCCGGAATTGTAAGGATGAAAGGCCTAGCCCGAGACTACGTGTGGTGGACGAGATAGAAGAGTGTGTAGAGGCATGTCTAAGGTGCCAAGAAAACAGGCCCGCACCTCCTAGACCACCACCACTAGTATGGGAACCTCCTGTAGGCCCATGGGCTCGCCTCCATATTGATCTAGCTGGGCCTTTCCTGGGTCAAAATTTTTTAATAGTTGTGGACGCCCATTCAAAATGGTTGGAAGTGGTGCATTTACATTCTACCCAATCATTTGCAGTTATCAATGCATTGAATGCATTGTTTGCAACCCACGGGTACCCAGATATTGTGGTGTCGGATAACGGACCACAGTTCACATCGGTCCTATTTGAAAATTACTTAGCGGCTGCGGGAATCCATCATGCCCTTATGTCACCGTGGCACCCGGCTAGTAATGGACAGGCGGAGCGAATGGTACGGTCAGTGAAAGATTCACTTAAGAAACTCCCACAAGGGTCTTGGTCAAAGAAATTATCAGAGATGTTATTGGCCCAGCATTCCACTCCATGTGTGGCCACTCAAAAAACCCCAACGGAGCTGCTTATGGGTCGAAAATTAAGAATAATTTTGGACAGGTTACACCCATGGTACGAAAACAATTCTCCGTGGCCGGAAGCTCCTCCTAGAAATTTGGAAGTAGGATCTCAGGTTTTTGCCCGAGCTTATGGGGAAGGTCCAACCTGGGTTCCGGCCACCATAGTGAAAATGTCGGGTCCTCGTTCTTATGAAGTTGAATTAGAGGATGGCAGGGTATGGCGTAGACACTTAGATCAGGTCCGTCTCCGCAAAGCAGAGAAACTCATGGAAGATAATAGTTCCATTCCGCGAGAGGATAATGAAGTTCGTTTGGAAATGGCAGATCCAGGGGTCTTGGACAGTAACGTAGATACTCACCTTCCATCCCAGTTTACCATTCCTTTAAGTGCAGAGCCAGAAATCCACGAACCTCCGCGAGGTCAGGTAGCAAGGGAAGACGGACTACGTCATTCGGGTAGAATAGTTCGGAAGCCAACCTACTTAAAGGATTATGTATGTTCCAGAGTAAGGGGGGAGGAGTGTTATGTCCGGGAGTACCAACGACAGGAGATGCCTAGAGAGGCTCCATACAGGAAGTGTTATGAGAACAGGAAAGGGCACCGGGAGAGGGGCGGTAACCTAGCGACCGGGGAAAATAAGGAACAATCATTGGTTCGTTCCTCAGCCAGCTGGTAGTTAAATAGGGAAACCCCGAGGTGGTTTGACAGTTGAATACTGACTGTTGTATTAACGTTATGTTTATGTTGGAATAAAGCAATTCAAGCAAAGCCTCAATTACGTGTCCGAATCTGTACAAAGCCACTTCACCCTCATTACTACATTAACCACCGTTCCCTGTAAGCTGCGCACGTGTGTGTGCGCGCACCCCAAAATACCCCCCTGTGCACCCTTTTCCATGGACGCGCGCTCCCCATCCCCCTGCCAGCCTGTGGGGGGGGCGTGGGGGGGGAGGTGCAGCAGTAGGAGGAAAGGGAGCTGCGGGCGCCCCTGCCTCCCCATGGTGCCTCCAGCCAAACGCGCCCCTGGCTTCTCGGCCCTGCCCCCCGCCCGCCCGATCTGCCCCCTCTCCTCCTCCGCCGCCTCCTGCCTTGGGGCGCGACTTCTCCCGCAGTGGTGGTGGCTGTGGGATAAAAGCACTGCCAGCCAGGGGGCTGCGAGAGAGGGCTTTCTCCGTGCGCTTCGGGAATGCCCGCCCCGCCCCTCTCACAGCCCCTTCGCTGGGAGTGCTTTCGTCCCAGACTTCCAGCAAGGGGGCTGCATTAGAGGCAGGGCAGGCGTTCCCGAAGCGCTCTGAGAAAGCGCTCTCGCAGCCCCCTCGCCGTCGGTGCCTCCGTTCTGGAGCTCCGCCTCACAGCTGATCACGCTGCCGCTGCCCCACGGTTACTGCCCAATGCCGCTGCTGAGAGAAAAAGAGAAAGGGGGGGAGAGAGAGATAGCAAGAGAGAGAAGAGAAAGAAAGCAATAGAGAGAGAGAAAAAAACAAGAGAGAAAGAGAGAGAGAGATGAAAGGGGGGAAAGAGAGATAGCAAGAGAGAGAAGAGAAAGAAAGAGAGATAGAAAGAAAGAAAGAGTGAGAGAGAAAGAAAGCAATAGAGAGAGAGAAAGAGAGAGAGAGAGCAAGAGGGGGAGAGAGAAATGACTCTTGATTTAAAGCATATGGTAAAAAGCACCCAAATAATAACAGAGGGAAAAAACCCCAGCCGTGTGTGTGTGTGTGTGTGTGTGTGTGTGTGTGTGAACTCTTGAACCATTTCCAATAGCTCACCTCTAATTGTAAATGGTTCAAGAGTTCTCTCTCTCTCTCACACACACACACACACAAGGGGGGAGGAGAAAGGGATGGAAAAAGAGAAGATAATAATAGTAATAGATTTTGGTTTTGTTTTATTATTAATTTCTTTTAATAAAAAAAGAAGGGAATGTTTTTCTTATTTATTTATTTATTTATTTATTTATTTATTTTTCTATGCCGCCCAGACCCAAAGGGACTGTCGCTCAGACACTATACCTTTCCCCCCACACTGAAAAAAAATTAAGAGGGAACATTGACATTAACTCTACTTAAAGTTTTAACAACATTCAACCCAACTGGGTCTAGCCACGCATAAAATCGGCCGGAGTTAGGTCTCAGCACTCATGGCCCCCCCATGCCTGCCAGCAGAGGTGAGTCTTCAAAATTTTGCGAAAGACCAGGAGGGAGGGGGCAGTATGTATCTCCGGAAGGAGGTCATTCCAAAGGGCTGGGGCCACCACAGAGAAGGCTCTTTCCCTAGGTCCAGCCAGACGATATTGCCTAGCCTGGAGAAGGCCGACTCTATGGGACCTAACCAGGCACTGGGATACATGAGGCAAAAGATGGTCCCATAGGTAATCTGGTCCTAAGCCATGTAGGCAGTGAAGGGCTACCAAATTTTTACTACCACACTGTGGGCGTGGCTTATGCAGGACGCTCTGCATTTTCCGTCAACATCTTTCAGTGCAAATTGGGTGCTCTGGGGTGGAGCTCCATTTTCGCTACTCCACTGTGTTCCCCCCAAATGGGGGGTAGCCCACCCCTGCATGTAGGGGTCATAACCAACACTTTGAATTGTGTCTGAAGACCAATCTGCAACCAGTGCAGCTCACGGTGTGATGTTGAAATGTGGGCAAATCTTGGAGGACCCACAATAGCTCGTGTGGCTGCATTCTGCACTATTTGCAGTCTCCAAACACTCTTCAAAGTTAACTCCATGGCTGTTGCATTACAATCCTATGTGGTTTGGAAGCGTTACTGTTCCAGACTTGAAAGCTATGCAAACAGTGGTGAAAATAGCAGAAAAGATTATTTGAAGTTCATTTCCTTCTAACCAGGACTATGCTGGCTGGAGCAGTGTTTCCCAACCTTGGCAACTTGAAGATATTTGGACTTCAATTCCCAGAATTCCTCAGCCAGCGACTGGGAGTTGAAGTCCACAAGTCTTAAAGTTGCCAAGCCTGAGGACCTCTGTTATAGGCTTTCAGAAGACTAATATGGATCTTCTTATATACAACGGATAGTTTGCTCCCTTGACACAGCTAGAATTGAGAGGAACAGAAGCAAAGTGCCACTGGCAGAAGTGAGAGGAATTCAATATATAGTATTATGAGAAAAGCTGCTTCTGCAGCTACCTGAATCCACCAATCTATCCTCTTGTATAGATTATTTCTCTTCTCTGTTGCATTTGGGGAATTTGAAAGGATTTTATATAGACACGTTGAAAACCCACAAAAGGTGTTTTTGTTTTGTTTTGTTGTATCAGAGCCAGTGATGGGCTCCTACAGGTATGGTCAGGTACGCAGAACCAGTAGAATTTTTATTTATTTATTTTCTTATTTTCCTTTCCGGGCTCTGCGTATGTTTTTCCTATTGCATTAAATGAGGTTGAATGTGTAAAATTTTAGAAGAGCTATGCGTGCGTGTATGTGGATACATACACATACAGTTTATATAGTAGTTGTTTTGCCGGCGTGTTTCAACCGCCCGTAATTACAGGGTAATTAGTCCAGGAAGACACACACCACACGATAAAAGGAAAACCCAAAAGTTTTTCTAAACAGAAAAACAGAAACAGCTCCCTTTTTAAATGTCAAAGGGATTTTCTGGTACACATAAGGCACAGGTTAAATGCAATCCAATTGCTCATCCAATAACTGGGAAATTGAGTCCAATTCTAAAGTCCAGAGAGTCCACACACAATCTTGAACAGCACAAAAACCACGATCTTGACGAAACAATGAATCAGATAAACTGCCATGAGGCTAAAACACCAGGCTGCACTTTTATCTGTAGCACTAATTACAGCAGCCCCACTCAACCACAGGTGGCCTCATTTTCTCTTGTAATAATCCTTCAGTTGTTGTCTCCTATGCATCACTCTACGCATGCATGGATGTGTCATTAATTCTTGTTCAGAATCCAGGGATGATACAGATGATTGATCTCCTCCTGGGCTGTCTGCCAAACTCCTATCCTCCCTGTCACTCACGCCTCCTTGGTCAGAGGAGACTTCGTTGGCAGATTCCACTGGGAGCAAAACAGGCCTGCGGCATGTGGATGTCTCCCCCACATCCACCTCCACATTCCTTGGGGCAGGAGCTGGGCCAGAGCTAACCACAACAGTAGTTAATGTATATTTTTTGTGGTCCTATGTGTAATATGAATGTATTATACACATAGAATTAAATAGTATATTTTGGATGTTCAGTAATAGTAAATAGATAGGGAAATTGTATCTCTTTGAGGTGAGGAGAGGCCAGGCATCCTAACCCTAACCCAAACCCTTGACGTGAGTTACGTTGGCCATTTTTAAGCCAGTCACATGACCTTTAAGCCATCCCCCCAGTCACATGATCACCAAGCCACTCCCACCTGGTCACATGGCCAGCAGGCCACACCCACAAAATAAGCCATGTCCACAGTGTGGTAGTAAAATCTTTTTGCAGCCCTTCACTGATCAGAGCAATCAGGCAAGCATGCCAAAATAATTAGCAAAGGGGCCTTGGCTGCATGAAACTTGTCTATTCTGCTCTAGATCATAAAATACAATTTTAAGGGTGAAGGTTAAAATGTTATTCAGTGTACTTTATTTTATACAAACGTTTAGCTATTGGCAGTAGGCTCAAGGCAGATTTTGTCTTACACACTTAATAATTTATATGGAAATAATGTCCCTGGCTCTATCTGGAAATAATGTGATGGTTCAAAACATTCCTGGCAATTAAATCACATGGAAATAACTCAAAATTAAAATGATTGTTAATTGCTAATGATATATCATTATATTATATCATTTATATTACACTATATCATTTCCTACTAGGGTAGAAATTTGCCATTATATGTTAAGAAAGGACCATGCTTGCAAGTTATGTTTCATTCCCAGTTAAATGGGGTTCTTCTACAATGGCCTGAATATTTTTACCATTATGCAGATAATTAAATTTAACCCAAGCTTTTTGTACCAGAAGCCAATAACCGTGGAAACCTAATTTCTGCTACTTTTCTTGTTCAAAAACAACAAGGAAGCAAAAATAGAAAAAAAAACATTTTTTGCAAACTAACTGTTAAAATTCCTGACCAAGAGGAGAGAAGAAAAAAACCAACAACTTTGAGCTTGCCAAAGGCAAGTATGAAGAAACATTTAGAACATCCTGGTTTGAGCAAATTTATTTTGCTCACACCATTACCCAGCCACAAAATATAGCAGTGTGAAATATATTGCTCGTGTCTCATTGATAGATTACAGCTGAACAAATACAGCATGAAATAAAATGCATCTGATCATTACCACTTTCCAGTCTGATTAACATTCGGCTTCAGAGTGTAATATTGTATCTTTTTTTATCCTAATGAAATTTTCCTTCTTAACATGCGCTGTTTTATGACTCACAATAAGCAATGGAACGAACAAATGCATATGGAATACATAGTCATAATTATGTGAGGATGATAGAAACACAACAACCCATTACATTCTTCTTGATTTAAAACTTTCGCAGCAGTTCTACTGCCAAAACTACAGTATACAGATTATCATATAGACGGGCAATTTTAAACATCCCCGATGATCAGTGTTGATATTTCATCCTTCCATACTCAATTTTATATTTCTAAATGTCCATGTTATCATGACAATAAAGCATTTTTCTTAGTGATAGAGCTTTGCCTACCAGGATATTGCAAATGAGTTTGAAAATGTTTAGCTGTTTCTGCAAATGAGTACCGCTTTGTAGGAAACTACTCAGATCAGACATTCCCTTGGGGTTGTAACAACCTCAGGCTTCAAGAACTAACTAAAAGAGCAGTGAAGTTGAATTCTTGGGTGTCTGATGCTTGATTAGGTCTTAGGTCCTAGATTCTTGATTACCGTATTTTTCAGAATATAAGATGCACTGGAATATAAGACACACCTTAGTTTTTGGGAAGGAAAATAGGGAAAAGAATCTGCTTACCAGGTATTCTAAGACTAAGACTAAGGCAAGCATCCTTAGTCTGGTCAGCTTCAGCCCATTATTTTATCCCCTGGTTAAGGGCTTAAAATTAACAATGAAAGAGCTTGCAAGCAGGTAAGAGCTGTGAACATCATTAGCAGCTGGAAATAAACATTCAGAGCAAGTTAGACCAATGGGGAAAAAAACCTGCAAAGACTTAGGGCTTGGAAAACATTCTTCACAGAGAGTAACAATGAAAGAGCTTGGGTATATTAATAGTACCTGGTTAGGGCTGGAAGAAAACATTTGGACCAAGTAAAGTAACGAAATAAAACTCTACAAAAACAGGGTTTGGAATACATTCTTGGCAGAGAGTAACAATGAAAGAGTTTGCAAGCCGGTAAAAACTGGGAACATTGTTGGCACCTGGTTAAGGCTGGAAAGAAGCTTACTCAGAGCAAGTTAGAGTAATGAAAAAAACCCTGCAAAGACTTAGGGCTTGGAAAACATTCTTCGCAGAGAGTAACAATGAAAGAGCTTGGGTATATTAATAGTACCTGGTTAGGGCTGGAAGAAAACATTTGGACCAAGTAAAGTAATGAAATAAAACTCTACAAAAAAAGTGTTTGGAATACATTCTTGGCAGAGTAACAATGAAAGAGTTTGCAAGCCGGTAAAAACTGGGAACATTGTTGGCACCTGGTTAAGGCTGGAAAGAAGCTTACTCAGAGCAAGTTAGAGTAATGAAAAAAAACCTGCAAAGACTTAGGGCTTGGAAAACATTCTTCACAGAGAGAAACAATGAAAGAGCCTGCAAGTTAAGAGCTGGGAAGATCGTCAGCAGCTAGTTAGGGTTGGGGGGGGGAAGCTACATTCAGAATATAAGACACACCCAAATTATCAGCCTCCTTTTAGGGAGGAAAAAGGTGTGTCTTATACACCGAAAAATATGGTAGGTCTTAGGTGTTAGACTCACATTTAAATGGTACAATGCCAAACCTCTAATCCTACAAAATATCATTTTGCAAAAGAGACAAGTGGTATAATTTTTCTCCCCATTGAAAGTGAATATATTTACAGTCCCAGCAGTGGTTTTTCAAAATGCATTTGTTCGGTTTTCAAAATCAGTAGCAAGTGACTGTATATAAAGGGCAATAAATAATTAATATTTAATGGGTATAGTCCATTAATCTGCATCATCGTTCTATATTTAGTCATCTCAATAATTCATCACATTGCATCCTGAGTGAAATACCATTTTACATCGGATGATACTGTATTGTCAATAAAAAGGAACAGCAACAATAAAAACTGCTGTGACATTCGATGCAGATTTGAGGAGAGGCAGAAATAATCTTAAAATGAAGAACAAAAAGAAAAGAAATTAGATTTAAAGGAAACAGTCTTGATATGTTTTAAGTTATGTTTTAAAAGAACTTGGTATTTTGATGGTGTATAGTAAAATTCCTCCTTCAGGTTAATGAGAACTATATGTACCCTGTTTCCCCGAAAATAAGACACTGTCTTATATTAATTTTTACTCCAAAAGTTGTGCTACGTCTTATTTTCGAGGGGTGCCTTATATTTCTCAAATAAGCTCTCTCTCGCTCTCTCTCTCTTTCTCTCTCTCTCTCTTGTTTTCTTTCTCTCTCTCTCTCTATTGCTTTCTTTCTCTCTCACTCTTTCTATCTCTCTTGCTTTCTTTTTCTCTCTTGTTCTCTCTCTTGCTATCTCTCTCTTCCCCCCTCTTTCTCTCTCTCTTTCTCACTTACTTTCTCTCTCCCTCTCTCTTTCCATCTTGCTCTGTCTGTTGCTCTCTCTCTCTCAGCGAGGGAGCTGCGAGAGCGCTTTCTCCGAGCGCTTCAGGGATGCCTGCCCTGCCTCTACTCTAGCCCCCTTGCTGAAAGCTCGGGATGAAAGCGCTCCCAGCGAAGGGGCTGCGAGAGGGGCGGGGCGGGCATTCCTGAAGCGCGCAGAGAAAAACCTCTCGCAGTCCCCTGGCTGGGAGCGCGGTTGAGGAGAAGCCACAGCTGCCACCGCCGTGGGAGAAGTTACGCCCCAAGGCGGGAGGCGTAGAAAGCCGGAGAGGGGGCGGATCGAGTGGGCGGGGGGCAGCGGCAAGAGGACAGGGGTGTGAGGGGGCTGGAGGCACTGTGGGGAGGCGGCCGCGGCCCCCTTTCCTTCCACCCATGGGCTGGCAGGGGGATGGGGAGAGCATGCGGCACCTCCGCACTTTCGTCACTCCCCGCCCCCAACTCCACCGTACCATATATAAACTTGACTACGCCTTATTTTCGGGGGGTGCCTTATATTAGCAAATTTTGCAAAACCTCTGACATGCCTTACTTTCGGGGTACGTCTTATTTTAGGGGAAACATGGTATTGCAGCTGCTGAGCCATCACACCACACCCACCCACCAGTATTTATAGAGGGAAGGCAGGTCAGGTCTCGCTGTGTTCGCCCTAGAACAAGGACAGAAGCAGTAGCCTGAAGATGACGAGTGGGACCTCGTCGAAATGTCACCAGAAATATCTGAATCCTACACAGAAAGAAACCCGAATATGGCAAGACCTTCATACCTGTACCCGTATATTAGTTTGATTTGCCATTGCTTCATATTCATTACAAGAAACTTTTTGCCAGGCTTTTAAAAAATGCATAATGACAGCACTGAGAACTACTGTGATTGGTCCAGTTTCTTTTAACCATATTTAAATTTTTAATTGGGATGGTAGAAAGCTTATAACATTAATACAGTTACTCCTTGACTTATGACAACTAAACCCAAACTTTTAGTTGTTAAGTGAGATTTTTAAAGTGTTTTTTGCCTCATTTTATGACCTTTCTTGCTTTAGTTGTTAAGTGACTCGCTGAAGTTGATATGTTAGTAACCCTGTTGTTAAGGGAACCCAGGTTCCCCATTGACTTTGCTTGTCATAAGATCATAAAAGGGGATCACATGACCCTGGAACACAGCAATGGTCATAAATGTGAACCAGTTGCCAGGCTTCCGAATTTTGATCACATGATCATGGGGATGCTGGAAAGGTTCTTATTATGAAAAATGGTCGTAAGTCACAATTTCACTGCTGTTGTAACTTTGAACAGTCCCTAAATGAACTGAAAGTCTATGGCAGTGATGGCAAACATTTTTTTAGTTTGTGTGCCAAAAGGGGGTGGGCTTGCTAGCATGCGTTCATGTGCCCACCCCACTTCCCTCCCCCCACAGGCCCCACGTTGCCCCTTACTCATGTGCACAGACCTTTCTGAAGCCCCGGAGGCAGTGGTGGGTTCCTACCAATGCGGTCCAGAGAGCCGCAATAATAGGAACCCACTGATGATGCAATTTTTGGTGATTTTTTTTTTTATTGATTCAATTTATTGTTTCTTCATTGCTTATTTCAGTGTTTCCCAACCTTGGCAACTTGAAGATATTTGGACTTCAACTCCCAGAATTCCCCAGCCAGCGAACGCTGGGAGTTGAAGTCCAAATATCTTCAAGTTGCCAAGGTTGGGAAACACTGGCTTATTTGACCCCTATGACAGTCATTAAGTGTTGTACCACATGATTCTTGACACATGTATCTTTTTCTTTTATGTACACTGATAGTATATGCACCATGACAAATTCCTTGTGTGTCCAATCACACTTGGCCAATAAAATTCTATTCTATTCTATTCTATTCTATTCTATTTCTGGCATCTCCTGGAAAGGAGCTTCTCAGCTGTGCTTCAGATAAAGAATAAAGGTCAACATTAAGACGAGGGTGGGCGGGAGGGTGCCAGAAAAAAAATCACTGCAAATTACATTAGTGGATTCCTACCAATGCGGCACTCTGGATCACACTGGTAGGAACTCACCACTGCCCAGAGGTGGGGGGAAAAATACACCTAACGGACAAACCGTTAAGTGGGGTTTTTTTGCTTCCAGGGCTTCAGCATCCAAAGGGCAAAATGGCCTTTTCCAAGGCTGAAAACCAGCCGCCAGTGCACTCATGCGCACTAGAGTTGAAAAAGGGTGGCACCTTACATGCCAACCAACATGACTCCATGTGCCACCTGTGACACACGTGCCATAGGTTCGCCATCATGCGTCTAGGGAGATTCTCAATCATCTAGGTCAGTGATGGCGAACATTTTTTTCCTTGGGTGCTGAAAGAGCATGTGTGCACACTATTGTCCATATGCAAGTGCCCACACCCATAATTCAATGCCTCGGGAAGGCGAAAACAGTTTCTCTCACCCCCCAGAGGCCCTCTGGAGGTTTGAAACATCCTGTTTCCCAACTTCTTGTGTTTTGCCCTGCCCAGGCTCCAATGGCTTCCCTGGAGCTGGGAGAGGATAAAAATGCCCTCCCCCATCCCCCTGGAGGCTCTCTGAAAGTCAAAAACACCCTCCCGGATCCTCTGTGCAAGCCAAAAATCAGCTGGCCGGCACACACATGTACATTGGAGCTGACATAGGGCAACGACTCGTGTGCCGGCAGATATGGCTCCGCATGCCACCTGTGGCACCTGTGCCATAGGTTTGCCATCTAGGTCATGGTTATCCCAAACATGCTTTTTTTCAAAAGTCAACTGACTTTTTTTTGTTTTTGTTTTTCATTTGAAAACATTTTGCTTCCCATCCAAGAAGCTTCTTCAGTTCATAAAACCTCAGGAGAACTGAAGAAGGTTTTTGGATGAGAAGCAAAATGTTTTCAAAGAAAAACATTCCCCCCCCCCCCCCAAAAAAAAAAAAGAATGTCCAATTGCCTTTTTGGAAAAAGCTCCTTTGGGATGTTAATATAGCAGAGCAGAAAACACAGGGGCCAATTATCTGATTCTCTGGCTTGCTGATAAATGGCGCTGTTTGGGAAGAGTTTTTAAAGGGTAAATTCTTGGATCTTACCTTCTAAAACAAACGTAGCCGTTATTTCTGGCGTAGTTTTATAAACACATGTGTAATTCCTCATCTGGTCTTCATTTCTGACTTTTATCCTTAAAAATAGATAAGCAATCGATACATAATAAGTATTATTGAGCTACGAAATAAAAAAGTAAAAACAAATAAAAACAATATGAAAACAGCTTTTGAAAAAATACACGGCTCAAAAAAATAAAGGGAACACTTAAACAACATAAAATAACTCCAAATAAGTCAAACTTCTGTGAAATCAAACTGTCCACTTAGGAAGCAACACAGATTGACAATCAATTTCACATGCTGTTGTGCACATTCAACTTTGTACAGAACAAAGTATTCAATGAGAATTTTTCATTCATTCAGACCTAGGATGTGTTCTTTGAGTGTTCCTTTTTTGTTTTAGCAGTATCTATAATAGTAATGTTCTGGATTGATAAATGTTGACATGCAAGCAGCTTGTTGAAATAGATACAAATTTATGATAGCTGCGATATGAATATCCAAAAGGATTTTCACAGTTCAAATAACTACCGATGTATAGGTCCCCAGTCATCCTCTAATCCAGGGGGGTCAAACTCAAGGCCTATTGGCCAGATCTAGCCCAGAGAGTGCTTAGATCTGGCCCATGGGGCTAACCTGGAAACAGCAAAGGACCGGCCCATGGTGCCTTTGCCAGAAAAAATGAAGCTCGGGGTGCCACGTGTCTGTTTTTACTGGCAGAAGGCTAGCAAAACAAACTTAAAACAAAACAAAAGGAGAAATGTTTGCTTTTGCATTTGAGCCTGCAAGAAAGGACAGGAAAGGAGAAAGGAAAAGAATAAAGACAAAGACAAAGATGGGAAGAGAGAAAGGAAGGAAAAATAAGAAAAGAGGAAAAGAAAGAAGAAAAGAGAAGGAAGAGTAAAGGAAAAAAGAAGGAAGGAAAAAAAGGGAGGGAGGGAGATGAGAGGAGGGAAGTCCTGCCTTTGGACTTGGCTACCACAGGGGGCCGCCCTGATATGAGTGATGTCAAGCTGGCCACACATACACTGTCCGTTGCAATGGCTGTTAAGTGTGAAAATCCATTATAAATCACTTTTTTTCAGTGCCAAAACTAAATTTTGAACAGTCATTAAATGAATGTTGTAAATCAAGGATTACCTATAGTAACTAGGAGATTCCTAGAGATGCCCCATGGAGGCTTCTCCCCGCCTTTTCCGGCCCTATTTCCTCCCAAGAGAATCCTAGAGAGGCCCCACGGAGGCTTCTCCCCGCCTTTTCCGGCCCTCTTTCCTCCCAGGAGATTCCTAGAGAGGCCCCAGGGAGGCTTCTCCCTGCCTTTTCCGATTATAGTTTCGTAGGCTCGGGTTTGTAAGTAGAAAATAGTTCTTAAGAAGAGGCAAAAAAAATCCTGAACACCCAGTTCTTATCTAGAAAAGTTCATAAGTAGAGGCGTTCTTAGGAAGAGGTACCACTGTACTAGGTTAAGAACAAATTCCATTCATTCTTTTTGTTTGAGCTTGTTCTTGTTTGAGCTTGTTCTTATTTTGAGCTTGTTCTTGTTCTTACAAATTGCGCCCTCCACCCACCTTTACTCAAAATGGTGGATAGCATTCTCCTTTCTAAAGCTGACGAATCACTAAAACCGTGCAATTTTTTTTCTGAATTGCTGGAAACCACTGGAAACAAGCTGGATAGTTATAAAGTGTAACTTCAACAGTTCATAAATCACTGTGATGCTTATTGGCTTAAGGAAGGACAAGGCCCTTTGCCGTTTTTTCTTTTAGTCAAAGGAAACTTCTGAGGAATGTTCTTAACCCAGGAACTGAAAGGCATTATTGTACCATTCTACAATAAAGTCAACATCTCCAACTGTATTTTCTTATTTTTTTTTTCTCTCAAGCCCTTTATTATGTTATTATGTTAAGTTTGCACCACCTTCTCTGGGCATAGTTGATCAGTATCCCGCCTCAGTCAAGTAACTGGAAAGAAACTTGAAGTCCTCAACCTTTAGTCTGAAGTCGCTTACAGTTCTTAAATTGCTTAGCTGAAAATGCACCTTCCAAAAGTTAAATCAAACTATAGGTTTTAATATAGCAAGCACAATTCTTTCCATCAGAACAGAGCTGGAAGGGACCCTGGAGGTCTTCTAGTCCAAGCCCCTGCTAAAGCAGAGATCCTATACATTTCAGACAAGTGGCTGTCCTGATTTTTCATAAAAATTGCCAAACGTCTGAAAAAAACATCTGAAGGCAAATTTTTCCATTGGTTAATTGTTCTTACTGTTAGGAAGTTTCTCCTTAATTGCAGGTTGCTTCTCTCTTTGATTAGTTTCCAATCATTGCTTCTTGTCCTGCCCCTCTGGTGCTTTGGGAAATAAACTGACCCACTCTTCTTTGTGGCAGCCTCTCAAATAGTCATAGCACTTAAGATTTATATACCACTTCAGAGTGCTTTTACAGCCCTTTCTAAGCAATTTACAGAGTCAGCATATTGTCCCCTAACAATCTGGGTCACCGTTTTACAAATCTCAGAAAGATGGAAGGCCGAGCCAACCTTGATCCTGGCGAGATTTGAACTGCCAAATTGCAGGCAGCCGGCAGCCAGCAAAACTAGCCTGCAGTACTGCTCTCTAACCTCTGTGTCATCACAGCTCATGCAAATATTGGAACACTGCTATGATGTAATCCCCCTAGTCTAATGCTTCTCAAATAGTGAGGTGTCCTCCCCCAGGGGGGCACAGAACAATGCCGGGGGGGCATATGACCCCGGGGAACGTGTTTTTTTGTTGCAGGGGATAGGGGTTTTTTGCACCAAACAATAGCATACAGTGCAGAGCAAGAGATATGAAGTGCAGATAACAAACCCTTAAGAGACACCATGGAAAAATATTTAACAGGGATGAAAAGAAAGGAGGAGAGAGACAGAGATAATGAGACAAACGTAAGTCTCCTGAAAGCTAAGATGAGGAAATATGATGAAGCGTATGTAGTGCTTGGCTCCACTGTGACTATGGTGGGAGTTGAGGAAAGATCGGTATGTTTACTGTGTCTAAAAATGTTGGCAGTGGACAGCATGAAGCCAAATAAATTAGGGCGTCACTTAAACACATTACACCCCAAATCACTGGAGTTTTTTCAGTGAAAATGTGCTGAATATTGCAAACAATTGTCCCGGCGGAGAGTTGGTGTCTGTGTGTGAAGTGTTTACTTCTTCCTGGGGGGGTGGCATAACATAAAATAATTGAGAAGCATTGCCCTAGTCCTTCTTTCTTTTGACTTGCCATACCCAAGTCCTGCTGTTCTTATATATGTTTTGTGTCTCCAGGCTTTAATCATCTTAGTTGCTCTTCTCTGCACTTTTTCCAAAGTCTCTGGACTCTCAAAATTTATTTATTTTTATTTTTGTTAGTAATGTGGTGAATATTCTAGGTGTGGTCTTACTAAAGATTTATAAAGCAGTTCAACATGACCGTCTTTTAGCCACTGCAGGTGCACCTCCTAGGGTTATAGTTATAGTTTATTAGATTTGTATGCCACCCCTCCATACTAAAAGATTGGTCCTCTCTATCTTAAGCTATGCCAGCATGTAACATAAAAACACTTACGTATATCGAGTGCACCATTTGGAGCGAGTTTCATTCCTCCTGATGGTCTCTGGGTTGAAAGTTTCATTTTCTGAGTTCCAAACAGTCTCCATTTTTGTCGCGTCTGTTTCTCTACTGATGACCAAGCTACACATTAGTTCAAGTTCAGCTGGACTGTCTAATGTGATACTTTTTGTTTGAGAAACTTTGGCGCTTCCTATGGGAAATAGTTAAGAGATAATACTTCCCCGATTAAAAGAAAAGAGTTGCAAACAGTGATGACAAAAACAACAACAATAATTGTATCACTCAAATAACTTTTGGGTCAACTATTAGCTTCAAAACAATGGACACATTAAGATGAATTTGGCAATTAGAAGTTTTAGCTTTTTTAAAATATTGCATGCCACCAGGAGGGCGTTCTCTGTCACCACCGCTAATGGTGTGGTTGCGTGCACAGCTCCACCTCCCTGATGAGTGTGCGTCTACATGACATTTGGCTTCTGCCCATATGCAGGAACCAAATCTCACACGAGGACACTCGTGCATGCAAGATTTTGCCAACATTTTGGCATTTTTTTGCTTCTACTAAGCAAAAAAACATTGAAAATCGGTGAAATCTCACACGCGGGAGCATCCTCACGTGAGATTTGGCTTCCTGCACATGTGCAGAAGCCAAATCTTGTATGGGCATGCATGCATCAGAGATGTGGAGGTGCATGCAAACCTCCATTTTTCCTACCCCACCGTCCACCCATGAGCCCAATACTGCATGCTAGCCTTATGTTTCAGATTTATTTATTTATTTATTTGTTTGTTTGTTTGTTTGTTTGTTTGTTTACTTATTTATTTGCTTGTTTGCTTGCTTGCTTACTTGTTTACTTGTTTATTCATTCATTCATTCATTCATTCATTTATTGCCACCCTTCTCCTTAGACTCAGAGTGGCTTACAACATGCTAGCAATAGCACTTTTTAACAGAGCTAGCATATTGCCCCCAACAAACCGAGTCCTCATTTTACCCACCTTGGAAGGATGGAAGGCTGAGTCAACCTTGAGCCAGTGATGAGATTTGAACCGCTGATCTACAGATCTACAGTCAGCTTCAGTGGCTTGCAATACAGCACTCTACCTGCAGCGCCACCCCGGCTCTTTTATTACAGATACTCTAGAATAAATTGAATTTTAATCATGGCTTCTAAAAAGGCCTTAGTAAGACTATGTCAGGCGAATATTGTACAGCTGACATTTCATTCATAAAACAATTGCCTTACTGATTATCCTTTGATCTCTAACTATCATGCTACCTTTTAGCCTGTGCTTAACCGTGGACATAACCCATGCTCTCATCAGAATTTGCTATTGAGTTTGAATCTGGAAACCTGCCACAACTCAAGGAGAACCAGTTCCAGATAAACCCAATCTAATTTTTCCCTCCTGATATCTAAATTTAGGAAAACACCAAAAATGACACAGCACGGTAGCTACCGATAGTTTTCCAAAATGAATGACAGCTGAAAAAAAATCTAATTGGTTTTTTAAGATGCATTTACTTTCAGAAATTACAATCACAATCCTGTAATTATTTCTTTGGTTTGAGAAAGAAAACAACTACAACCAAACTCAGAGAGAAACAGTTTAACCTTGAGCTACAAATATTCCCTTCTATTAGTTCAGATAATGTACTAAAATGAACATGACTCTGGTTGAACCACAGATTTTTTTTTCACTTGTCATGCACCCTGTATAGAATTATTAATCCCTGGCAGTCTGCAAGGGAAGTGAATAATGCATATCATGAACTCACTGCTCAAATTAAATCAATAATAATAATAATAATAATAATAATAATAATAATAATAATAATTTATTAGATTTGTATGCCGCCCCTCTCTGGTTCACAAGAATTTAAATTAAATTAATTAAATTAAATTAATTAATTAAATCAAATTACATAATATGCACAATTTTTATAATAACATCTAATGACATGCCTAATATTATGGTTTCTATCAGATGTCTACATGTCCATCACCAGCAAAGCATGACTGCATCTACAGCTGTCTCTTACCCAGCTCCCATCATTGAACAGAAAATAATAGGCAACTTTTGGAGGAAAGATTTCTCTTACAACATGAATCAACAATCATGAATTGGTGGGAGGGTGGGATAGATGATAGATAGATAAATATTTATTTATTTATTTATTTATTTATTTATTTATTTATTTATTTATTTATTTATTTATTTATTTATTTATTTATTTATTTATTTATTTATTTATTTATTTATTTATTTATTTATTTATTTATTTATTTATTTATTTATTTATTTATTTATTACTTAGATTTGTATGCCGCCCCTCTCCGAAGACTCGGGGCGGCTCACAACACGTGGAAACAAATCATAAATAATCTGACAATTTAAAATATTAAAGATTTAAAAAAGACCCCATATACTAACAGACATACACACAAGCATACCATACATAAATTAAACATGCCCAGGGGAAGATGTTTCAGTTCCCCCATGCCTGACGGCAAAGGTGGGTTTTAAGGAGTTTACGGAAGGCAGGAAGAGTAGGGGCAGTTCTAATCTCCGGGGGGAGTTGGTTCCAGAGGGCCGGTGCCGCCACAGAGAAGGCTCTTCCCCTGGGGCCCGCCAACCGACATTGTTTAGTTGACGGGACCTGGAGAAGGCCCACTCTGTGGGACCTAATCGGTCGCTGGGATTCGTGCGGCAGGAGGCGGTCTCGGAGATATTCTGGTCCAATGCCATGAAGGGCTTTAAAGGTCATAACCAACACTTTGAATTGTGACCGGAAACTGATCGGCAGCCAATGCAGACTGCGGAGTGATGGCGAAACATGGGCATACCTAGGTAAGCCCATGACTGCTCTCGCAGCTGCATTCTGCACGATCTGAAGTTTCCGAATACTTTTCAAAGGTAGCCCCATGTAGAGAGCATTACAGTAGTCGAACCTCGAGGTGATGAGGGCATGAGTGACTGTGAGCAATGAGTCCCGGTCCAGATAGGGCCGCAACTGGTGCACCAGGCGAACCTGGGCAAACGCCCCCCTCGCCACAGCTGAGAGATGTTTTTCTAATGTGAGCTGTGGATCGAGGAGGACGCCCAAGTTGCGGACCCTCTCTGAGGGGGTCAATAATTCCCCCCCCCCCGGGTGATGGACGGACAGATGGAGTTGTCCTTGGGAGGCAAAACCCACAGCCACTCCGTCTTATCCGGGTTGAGCTTGAGTCTGTTGACACCCATCCAGGCCCCAACAGCCTCCAGGCACCGGCACATCACTTCCACCGCTTCGTTGACTGGGCATGGGGTGGAGATGTAAAGCTGGGTATCATCCGCATATTGATGATACCTCACCCCATGTCCTTGGGTGATCTCGCCCAGCGGTTTCATGTAGATGTTGAATAGCAGGGGGGAGAGGACCGACCCCTGAGGCACCCCACAAGGGAGAAACCTAGGAGTCGACCTCTGACCCCCCCACTAACACCGACTGCGACCGGCCAGAGAGGTAGGAGGAGAACCACTGAAGGACAGTGCCTCCCACCCCCAACCCCTCCAGCCGGTGCAGAAGGATACCATGGTCGATGGTATCGAAAGCCGCTGAGAGGTCAAGGAGCACCAGGACAGAGGATAAACCCCTGTCCCAGGCCCGCCAGAGATCATCCATCAACGCGACCAAAGCGGTTTCCGTGCTGTAACCGGGCCTGAAACCCGACTGCTGGGGACCTAGATAATCGGCTTCTTCCAAGGACCGCTGGAGCTGGAGTGCCACCACCTTCTCGACAACCTTCCCCATAAAGGGAAGGTTGGAGACTGGACGATAGTTGTTAAGCACAGCTGGGTCCAGGGAGGGCTTCTTGAGGAGGGGGCGCACGAGCGCTTCTTTATAGAGTGATGGAAAAACTCCCCTCCCCAAGGAAGCGTTGGGCCCAGCTCCGCGTCACCTCCCTGCTGGCCGAAACCAACCAGGAGGGACACGGATCCAGTAAACAGGTGGCAGAACTCACAGCTCCAATGGCCTTGTCCACTTCATCAGGTGTCACCAGATCAAACTCCTCCCAGACAGGTGGACAAGTACGTGCCCCAGTCACCTCGACTGACTCGTTGTCAGTTGACTCTGTTTCACAATAGATAGATAGATGATAGATAGATAGATAGATAGATAGATGATAGATAGATAGATAGATACAAGATAGATAGATAGATAGATAGATAGATAGATAGATAGATAGATAGATAGATAGATAGAAAGATAGATAGATAGATAGATAGATAGATAGATAGATAGATAGATAGATAGATAGATAGATAGATAGATAGATTGATAGATAGATAGATAGGATTTATGTGCCATTCCTCTCCGAGGACTCGGAGAGGGACAGCATATGTCAAAATAGTATAACAAAATGAGTATGGTGAATCCAAAATGGGATGCTGACAAAACAGAAGACATGGCAAGTGGAAAGATTATAGACTCTGACAATCCAAGAAGGCAGAGGTGAGGGACAGATCACATAAAGCAGTGATGATGAACCTGCAGCACGTGTGCCACAGGTGGCACACAGAGACATATCGGTGAGCACGCATGCTCAGGTCTGGTGCACCAGCCAGCTGATTTTCAGGCTTCCTGGACCCTCTGGGAATCAAAAAATTGGTTGTTTCCAGCCTCCATAGGGGGTGGGGAAGGCCCCCTTTTTTTGCTCTCCCCAAGCTCCAGAGCCTTTCTAGGAGCCTGGGGAAGGTGAAAATGGCCTTCCCCACCTCTTGCCAGGAGGTCTTCAAGAGGCTGGAAACCACCCGTTTCCTGGTTGGACCAGAAGTCCTGGGGTTTTTTTGCTCTCCCGAGGCTTCAGTGCCTAATTGGAAGTTGGCAAACAGGCAAGTTTCCAGCCTCCGGAGGACCCTCTGGGGGATGGGGAAGGCCTTTTTTGCCCTCTCCTGGCTCATAGAATGGTTCTGGAAAAAAACAGTCTTCCAGTTCAACCGGAAGTTGGCAAACAAGTCATTTTCTGTCTCTGGAGGGTCTCCAGGGGTAGGGAGAGCTGTTTTCCTCCTCCACAGGTTCCTAAAAACATAGAAACATAGAAGTCTGACGGCAGAAAAAGACCTCATGGTCCATCTAGTCTGCCCTTATACTATTTTCTGTATTTTATCTTAGGATGTATATATGTTTATCCCAGGCATGTTTAAATTCAGTTACTGTGGATTTATCTACCACGTCTGCTGGAAGTTTGTTCCAAGGATCTACTACTCTTTCAGTAAAATAATATTTTCTCATGTTGCTTTTGATCTTACCCCCAACTAACTTCAGATTGTGTCCCCTTGTTCTTGTGTTCACTTTCCTATTAAAAACACTTCCCTCCTGAACCTTATTTAACCCTTTAATATATTTAAATGTTTCGATCATGTCCCCCCTTTTCCTTCTGTCCTCCAGACTATACAGATTGAGTTCATTAAGTCTTTCCTGATACGTTTAAGACCTTCCACCATTCTTGTAGCCCGTCTTTGGACCCGTTCAATTTTGTCAATATCTTTTTGTAGGTGCGGTCTCCAGAACTGAACACAGTATTCCAAATGTGGTCTCACCAGCATTCTATATAGCGGAATCATAATCTCCCTCTTCCTGCTTGTTATACCTCTAGCTATGCAGCCAAGCATCCTACTTGCTTTCCCTACTGCCTGACTGCACTGTTCACCCATTTTGAGACTGTCAGAAATCACTACCCCTAAATCCTTTTCTTTTGAAGTATTTGCTAACACAGAACTGCCAATACAATACTCAGATTGAGGATTCCTTTTCCCCAAGTGCATTATTTTACATTTGGAAACATTAAACTGCAGTTTCCATTGCTTTGACCATTTATCTAGTAAAGCTAAATCATTTACCATATTACAGACACCTCCAGGAATATCAACCCTATTGCACACTTTAGAGTCATCGGCAAATAGGCAAACCTTCCCTACCAAACCTTCCTCTATGTCACTCACAAACATATTAAAAAGAATAGGACCCAGAACAGACCCTTGTGGCACACCACTTGTAACCTGACTCTGCTCAGAATACTCGCCATTAACAATAACTCTCTGATGTCTACGCTTCAGCCAGCTGCAAATCCATTGAACTATCCATGGATTAAGTCCAATCTTCACTAATTTATCTATCAGCTCTTTATGTGGAACCGTATCAAAGGCTTTGCTGAAGTCCAGGTAGGCAATATCCACGGCACCACCTTCATCCAACACCTTTGTGACATAGTCAAAGAAATCAATGAGATTAGTCTGACATGATTTGCCTTCAGTAAAGCCATGCTGATTTGGGTCCGATAAGTTATTGTTTTTTAGGTGCTGATTTATCCTCTTTTTGAGTAGAGTCTCCATCATTTTAACTACAACTGATGTCAAGCTAACTGGCCTGTAGTTACCAGCTTCTTCTCTACTGCCCTTCTTGTGGATAGGCACAACACTGGCCATTCTCCAATCCTCAGGAACATCTCCTGTTAACAAGGATTGGTTAAACAAATCAGTCAGGGGGGTAGCAATGACAGATCTGAGTTCTTTAAGAACTCTGGGGTGGATGCCATCTGGACCCATTGCCTTATTTATCTTTAATCGTTCAAGTTCTTCTAAGACATTGGCTTCTAAGATCACTGTAGCTGAATCCGTACAGCTGGAAGCAATTCTATATCCCTCTATAGTTTTATTTTGTAAGGTGTCTTTTGAGAAAACTGAACAGAAGTAGCTATTGAAATGGTCAGCGATCTCCTTATTCCCATTAATGCATGTATTATTCCCGGTACTAAGCTTCGTGATGCCGCAGTTTTTCTTCTTCTTATCACTAATCTATCTGAAGAAGGTTTTATCCCCCTTCTTTAGAGATTTGGCAATTTCTTCCTCTTTTGAGGCTTTAGCAGCATATATTATCTGTTTCACCTCCTTCTGTCTCATTTTATACACCTCCCTATCAGCTATACTTCCAGACTCTTTATACCTCCTATAGGCAGCCTTTTTTTCATTGACTATAGCCCTTACATCATTGCTAAACCATCGCGGTTTCTTCTTCCTTTTACCTTTAGTTATTTGTCTTACATACAGTCCAGTGGCTTTTAAGATGGCCTTTTTTAATACAGTCCACTGGGTGCTCGCTCCTGCCATTTTATCCCTCCCCTTTAATTCATTATCTAAATATTCCCCCATTGCATTAAAATTTGTTTTTCTGAAATCCAATACTTTGGTTGCATTATAGGATTGCTCACAATGCGTTTTTACATCAAACCACAAACATAGATGGTCGCTGCAACCTAAATTTTCTCCCACCTTGACATCTGAAACCCAATTCCCATTCGTAAAAACTAAATCTAGAATATTCTCCCCTCTAGTTGGTGTCTTAACCAGCTGTGCCAGAGCTGCTCCTGTAAAGGCCTCTACTATATTCTTACTTTTGCATGTAAGGGCACTGGGGATATTCCAGTCAACATCAGGCATGTTGAAATCACCCATAACCACAATATCTCCCTTTACTGCCATTTGGGTAATTTCATCCACCATCTTGTTGTCATATTCCTCGGATTGCCCTGGAGGCCTTGGAGATCACCCCAATTCTAATGACTTCTTTATTTTGCATGCAAATCCAGAGAGTCTCTAGATCTTGACATGTATTTTGAATTAGTGTTGTTTTTAGACTTTCTTTAATATAAATGGCTACTCCACCTCCCCTTCTCTCTATTCTATCCTTCCTATACAGTGTATATCCTGGTATGGATATTTCCCATTCATTAGAATCCTTAAACCATGTCTCAGATATGGCAACCAGGTCCAAATTATCTCTAGATATTATGGCCATTAATTCACAGAGCTTGTTGCTCAAGCTTCGAGCATTCGTGCACAATACCCGAAGAACATTATTTTCATTATTAGTTTGCCCCTTATCATCAACAACTACATCTATTTTATTTGCAGCTCCCTTTTCATAAGTTTCCAAAAACTGCTTTATCCTCATTGGTCAGGGACAGAAATCACCCACATCAGTTACATCTCTGTCCCCTTTACCTAGTTTAAATGCCTGTCCAAAAAAGTTCTGAATTCCTCACCGAGTACCTGGGTACCTCTGTATGATGGATGCAAACCATCCCTCTTAAACAACTCCCTATTAGACCACCTACTGACATCATGACTTACATAGCCAAAACCTTCAGCTTTACACCACTGCCTTAACCACACATTAAACTCTCTGATACACGTTGTTTTATCCTCTTGACCACAAACCAGTAACACCTCTGAGAAAGTCACTGAATCTGTTATTTTACCCAGCTCCACACTTAGACATTGAAAATCTCTTTTCACTACATTCACATTTATCTGGGACAAATCATTTGTGCCAAGATGCACCACCACATCAATGTTTTGAAGCCTGGAAAGAATGAAAAACAGGTGTGCCATCACATGCTGGGAGTGGGAGAGGGTCACATGCATAGGGGGGGGCATGTAATTATAGGTGTGGGCATGCACATGCATGATTTCCCCTCCCACGTAACACCCCCCCCCCTTTTGGCACACAAACCAAAAAGGTTTCACCATCACTGATATAAAGGAAGGGAAACGACAGGAAATTGATTAAGCTTAGAAAACTAATTCAAAGAGTCACTGCATTGAAATGGCTAGGTGAGATTTACCAATAAACTCAACCATAGAAGAGTAGCCTTCAGTATGGTTCCGATCCACAGAAGATCTACTGGGAAGCTGCAACTTAGAGCAGGGGTCCCCAAACTTTTTACATAGGGGGCCAGTTCACTGTCTCTCGGATTGTTGGAGGGCCAGACTATAAAAAAACCTGTGAACAGATTCCTATGCACACTGCACATACCTTATTTCTTTCACTCACTCTTTCTCTCTCTCTCTCTCTCTTGCTTTCTCACTCTCTCTCTGGCTATCTCTCTTCCTCCCTCCCTTCCCTCCCTCCTTCCTTCCTTTCCACTTCTTTCCCTTGCTCTTTTTCCCTTCTCTTTCCCTTTTATTTATTTCTCTCCACTTCTCTCTCTCTCTTTTCTCTCTTTCACCCTCCCTCTTCTCTCCCCGTGGAGGACTCACCCGACAAACCTCTACCCTCCGACCCCGGACTCCCATTCAATTCCCATTCAGAAAACAGGAGCTAGCAACTCAAAGAGAAGGAGGAGGAGGCGGGTGTGTGCGTGTATGTGTGTGTGTTGTACCAAGCTCGGCTTTCGGCAAGCCTTACTTTACCTTGAGAGAGATAAGATTGAGGGGGACGTTCTCACTGCTTTTCCAGTGCGGCCTTGGAAAAGACCTGCGGGCCAGATAAATGGCCTCAGTGGGCCGCATGTGGCCCTTGAGCCGTAGTTTGGGGACCGCTGACTTAGAGCCTTGAAGATTAAACTGGTGTCAGCAATGCAAGGTTAATCTGCTTTTGCTACTTTGGGCTTTGCTAAATCCTTGTAATGTGAAAAACAAGGGCTGAGTAGGAATCATTTCAAATTTGAAAACATTCCAAGTCCAAAAGCAGCTACCTCAATCAGGGCGTGGGCCGCAAATGACTTCCAATGTAAATGAAACAGTGTTCTGAGAAACAGGCAAGGAATATCAAATGATTTCACTTCAAGAGACAATGCACAAACCTGCTAAATCCCATCCATATCTGCATCTTTATCTATATCATTTGTATCTATATGTGCATAAAGTAAAAGTAAAGGCTCCCTCCTTGCATATGTGCTAGTTGTTCCCAACTCTAAGGGGCGATGCTCATCTCCATTTCAAAGCCAAAGAGCCAGCACTATCCAAAGATGTCTCCGTGGTCATGTGGCCAGCATGACTAAATGCCAAAGGTGCACAGAATGCTGTTACCTTCCCACCTTCTACTTGCATTTTTAATGTGATTTCGAACTGCTAGGTTGGTAGAAGTTGGGACAAATAATGGGAGCTCACTTTGTTACGCAGCACTAGGGATTCGAACCACTGAACTGCCGACCTTTAGATCAACAAGCTCAGTGACTCACTGCATCCCTTGATATATGCATATGTGTATGCATTTATATATGTATATCTATAGGCATCTACACCTATATCCATATTGATAACTATATCTATACCTATTATCTATAGCTTTATCTATACATCTATTGTTCAGGACAACATGGAGGATCGGGGTCAGTGCCAGGGGTGGGCAGCAGGTAGGGCGGGGTGGAACGCAGAAATGAAGATGCATGCGCAGCTCCAGCTGATCGGCGGCTGTCACTTCCTAGATTACTGATCTCAGTTTGGCTCTCCTTTTCCCCCCTGCTGCTGCTGCTGTGTCTGCGCTCCCTGCCAGCGCCGCTTCCATCCACAGCTTATGCTTGCACCTCAAGCAGGAAGTGGGCGTGTGAGGCTGGAGTGGAGCCGGGCAGGAGAGAGGGAAGCTCGTCCAAGGCCAGGAAGGAGGAAAGAGGAAAAAAGCAAGGAGCGCAGACACAGCAGCAGCAGGAAAAAAAGGAGAGCTGAGCCGAGACCAGTAATTCAGGAAGTGACAGCTGCTGATCAGCTGGAGCTGTGCACACATCTTGATTTCCGCCAGTAGAACTGTGTTCCACCATGTCCTGCCTTCTGCCCACCCCTGCTTGTACGTAAGTGGTAGTTGGGTGAAGGAGGGAGAGAGGGATTGAGAGACTGGCTAGGGAACTGTCACAGAATGTTGTAAATGAAGATCATGTGACTGCAGCACGAGCCCAGGAGCACAACTGCAGCTATTAGCACTGAAGTACCCACAACTTTTCCAAATTTCATTCCTTCGGGCTCACAGATCCCATGTTTTGGACACATTCTATAAGTTAGCCCACTTGGGTACCTTAGTTCAAAAATTGTTGCCCTCTGATGCACAGTTTCACCCAGGTGAAAGGTTATGACAACATAATCACAACCTTTAGTGGTATAGAGCAGTGTTTCCCAACCTTGGCAACATGAAGATATCTGGACTTCAACTCCCAGAATTCCCCAGCCATCATTCTCTGGCTGGGGAATTCTGGAAGTTGAAGTTCAAATATATTCAAGTTGCCAAGGTTGGGAAACACTGGTATAGAGTTTAGCACACATCTCTCCTGTCAGTCAATATTCAAGCTGAAGATTAAGAAAAACATACCCTCAATCGTAATGGTTTCATTCAAGAAACGCAGCTGCTCAGCTTCACGAAAAGTTTTCATGGTGGAAGAATGGCCTGCTGTAAAAAGAAAAAAGCATGACTAGATTTATTTCAATGGAACATCAATGAAGGCAAACGGTATTTTGGGGAGTATAAGACGCACCTTTTTATCCTCAAAAAGAGGGTGAAAAATTGGGTGTCTTATACACCAAATGTAGCCCACCCAACCATTCCCATCCCCAGCAAGTTTCTCCCACCTTGACCTTACACTGCTGAAAATAGGAATACCTGTACCATTATTTAGGAGCAATAATAGTGTTAGTTTCTTTTTTTTAAAAAAAAAAAAATTAACAAGACTTCTGATTCTGCAGACGTTGGACTCCCTTTAGTAACACATTCTCTATGCATTTGGAAAACTGTTCTATATACTCCACCCTTCCTGTAGGTGAGGTAAAATTAATGGGAACAAATGTATTTCATTTTAGAATATACAACTTTGTTCGGCCAAGGGTTGACATAGGAAGAGAAGCCCAGCAGAGTTGAAGGGTTTCAAAAGAACCCTGCTGGGTCAGAAGGAAGGCCTATCTTCAAGACCAATATCCTGTCCCTCCCAGTGGCCAACTAGGTGCTTTCAGGAAGCCTATAAGCAGCGTTTGATGACAAGGCGCCTGGCAACCGACAGGAAACCTGCTCAGGAAACCATTCAGAGACATAAACATCTAAACTTCCCCTAAAAGTACCAGGGACCACATTAAAAAATAAGCACCAACTGATACACTTTTAGAATCTGAACTACTTCAGTGAAATCACCTGCTCCTGTGTTCAAGTTTGTGGTTTGCAACTTTTTTTTGTGCAACTCGATCACAAAATGGAAAAAGAACGTATGCGTTGATTCTACTTGACAGTGAACAATCTTACAATCATATCTCTTTACTTCAATTATATCCCGAAGGAAGACAACACAAGGAAATTCCTTTCAAGATTTATTTGAGAAGAAGGACCGTCACATAAGTGACAAGTGATGGAGAAATAATGTACCGGTAATAGAAAAACAACAAATAACAACAAAAAAGACCTCAGCCCAGGAGCATCTTAATCACTAAATGGCATCACCAAGACAAATTCTTAAAAATTCCAAGAAGTTCACTTTGTACAGAAAGAAGATGCAGGACAGATTTTGTACACTAAACTACAAGTAGTCCCTCACCTATTGCTGGTGCTACGTTCCAGACCCGGCCGCAATAGGTGAAATCTGTGATGGGGAATTTATCGACTGATAGTCCTTATTTAAGTATTTATATTGTAATTGTTTGGTAAGTTTTCATTGTTTTAAGTGTTTATAAACCCTTCCCACACAGTATTTATTTTGGATACAGTATTTAAATACAGTATTTACAATTTTAGATATATATTTTTTGAAAAACCTGCCGATCGAGTTCCGCGGGCTGTTTAAATCTGCCGATCGACTTCCTCAGAAACCCGCGAACCAGCAAAGATCCGTGAATGATTTTTCTCATTAATATTTCTTGAAAACCCGCGATGAAGTGAAGCCGCAGTAGGTGAAGCGCGGTATAGCGAGGGACTACTGTATACTAAACATGGATTGGCCAAAACTTTTAAGGATAACAAGCTTTATGGAGGATGTACACCCTTGGGAGTCCCAGCACAGACTCTTTCAGAATACTTTAAAATCTAAATACTTATAAACGCATTCATCACATCCGTTCAGCATTGATGACATTTCTAAATTCCATCAAGAATTTTTAGGCATGATGAAAAATAAGGAGAGGCAAATTCATGCTTTCACATCACTGAGGGTGTGTTGTATCTTAGAAACATCCAAATCAGTAATTATCCAGCGAAATATCTGGTTTTTCTACATTAAGATGGGAGACTACTCCAGACAGCACCACAGTCTGTCCATCAATCTAATAATGTATATTCTGCAGCCTTCAGAATTTTGCTACGTGATATTTTAACTAACCAGAGGCTAATTCCCACGGTGCTTATGTCAAAGCAACAAAGCTGCTTCATATACCTCCCTGGACTGAAAAATGTAGGCCCATCTATATATGACAAGCAGCATGCTTTAGCTGCAAGAGTTACAACATTTTTAGATCAATATCATATATAAATTTTAAAGGGTTTCTTTTTGAAAATGTGTAAGAGTCTAAATTTCCAAGTAAGAAGATTGGGTTCACAGAAATGGAGCTTGAGTACAGACACGGTCAGGCATGATGAGAGGTTCAGCCACATTAGAAAAGTCACAGATTCTTTGACCTTATCTTACAATTGTCACTACAACTTGAAATAGCACATGAGAGAAAATTGAAAAGTTCAGGAAGAAACTTATGGATTTTACCTGTGCTGGAGAATTCCAAAGCTGTAGGTGTAGAAATTCCTGAGGTTGTCTCACTGATATTTTCTGATGATTGAGTAGAAGTGTCTAGTTTTATGTAAAAATAAAATCCATAATTAATGACAGCAATACAGAATATGTAATTCTTTACAACAGGTTTATGGTAAAGAATAGGTGAGAACAACTTGGTGGTAACCTTGCTATTCCTTTAATCAATTTTTTGCAGTGTTATATTGATATTTAATTGGTTGTTTAATAATTTTGGGAGATTTTCAACTATGTTTTAGTAGACATGGCAATCTTACATCAATTTAATCAATTTAAAAGTTCCTATTATTATGGTAATGGATTTGTGTTTTACCAGAATAAAAGCATTCACCCAATCTTGATAATTTATCCAGATTTAGGAAGCATTACCTTAGACTAAGAACAGTAGTTCCATAATAACTAATTAAATATACAGTGTTCCCTCGATTTTCGCAGGTTCGAACTTCGTGGAAAGTCTATACCACGGTTTTTCAAAAATATTAATTAAAAAATACTTCACGGGTTTTTTCCCTATACCACATTTTTTCCCACCCGATGATGTCATATGTCATCGCCAAACTTTCATCTGCCTTTAATAAATATTTTTTTTAATAAACTTTAATAAATAAACATGGTGAGTAATAATCTGAATGATTGCTAAGGGAATGGAAAATTGCAATTTAGGGGTTTAAAGTGTTAAGGGAAGGCTTGTGATACTGTTCATAGCCAAAAATAGTGTATTTACTTCCACATCTCTACTTCGCGGAAATTCAACTTTCGCGGGCGGTCTTGGAACGCATCCCCCGCAAAAACCGAGGGAACACTGTATCTATCCAACTTTAGAGATCCTAACTAAACCAGTTTTTCAACCATATGTATGTTTGATATTTTTTTCATCATGGAAAGGAATTAATTTTGAAAGACTTCTGTTCCTTCTCTAAGTTGCTGTTTTTGGCAATTATGTTTCAGAGTTCTTAAAATCTATTTGTAAAGTTGAAAGGGGAAACAATGAATGTATCTATGAAATGTCTGGCTAGGTATGTACGTATTTTCTAGGTATGGCTAGGTATGTAAATATTTTCCTCTTGTTAATCAAGACAAGAATAAAAGAGTCATTTTGGGAAATGTCCACATTTTTGGAAAACTGCACAAATTTGTCGAAAGATATTGACGCAGAGGTTCCTAAATTTAATCTTGTTATATAACACAGAACATAGGATATACGGTATATTGGGAAAAATCTTAAACCTTTCCCTCTTTTTCCACTTTGTCCTGAATGTTTTGTTGAAAAGGTGCTGGGAGATTTTAAGAATGAATCCAAAATAATCTTCCTAACTGTTTTAGCCTGACTTCTGCCTTTAGAGAAGCCCAGAACAAATGTTCTAACTGAGAGATTGTGAACCTTTCGAAAGAAAGCAAATCTGTGTGCTAACAAGGCTAAAATACTGATTTTGCTTGCAGAGCCACAGAATAGAGGAAATAATTCATTTCTGTTGTCATGTAATGTAATGCCAGAGACCTTGTTTCACTCTTCTTCGCCGTGCTACTTGCAAATAACATTTTGTGCTGACATCAGATAGATGACCTCATTTCAGATAGATCCCAAAGTGAAATGAAGACAGAGTGTCTCATCAGAATCCATTATGCCTTTGTCAATAACTGACTAGGAAATTAAATCAAGCTGGTGCTCTCCACTGGACAGAATATGTCTTCTTGTTTCTAAGGAAAAACCAATGACCTAGTCTCTATAGATCAGTTTACGTTTGTATCAAACTTCCAGCATGCTCAGAAGTTCTTATTCAGAAAAAAGGTGACAAGCAAAGAATAGTTAGGCAAACTCTACCACCAGGCAGAGCCAAGCCACTTCCTTTAGCATGGGAGGTACCTGTGAATTAGAGAGACTACAAATACGAACTTAGTTTAAAGTATTGGTTGTTACCTATAAAGCCCTACATGGCTTAGGACCAGATTACCTACGGGACCACCTCTTGCCTCATGTATCCCAGCGGCCTGTCAGGGTCCACAGAGTTGGCCATCTCCAGTTCCTGTCAGCCAAACAATGCCAGCTGGCAGGTCCTAGGGGAAGAGCCTTCTCTGTGGTGGCTCCGGCCCTTTGGAATCAACTCCCCCCAGAGATACAAACTTCCCCCAATCTCCCAGTCTTTTGGAAGATACTGGAGACACATCTTTGCCAGCGGGCTTGGGGCTGTGAAACATAGATATTTTTTTCCAGCCTATGACTGAGATATAGATGAATGTGACTGAATGATTTTTAAGACTTGGGTTTTTAGAGTTTTTAAATTGGATTTTAGTATTTTCAATGGGTTTTAGGTTTTGAATTTGTCTAGTTTTAACTTCAGTTTATAATATGCTATGCGTATGTATATATTTCTATGTTGTAAGCCACCATGAGTCTCCAGAGAAGGGCAGTCTAGAAATTTAAATAAACAAATAAATAAACAAATAAACAAACAAATAAATAAACAAATAAACAAATAAAGCAAACAAATAAATAGTCCTTAAGCTACTATCACATAGTGAGCAAACAAATTGTTATTAAAGAGTGTGGTTGTTGGGTGAGACATTACATGGTTTAATTTTATGACCATTTGTGCTGTGATCGCTAAGCAAGACATTTCATGACTGTAGCTTCAACCTTCGACTGACCAGAATGTATGTATGTATGTATGTATGTATGTATGTATGTATGTATGTAAGTATGTATGTATTGGATTTCTATGCCACCTCTCTCCGAGGACTCGGGGCGGCTCAGAACATACAATACACAGTATACAAAATATGTCAGCAAAGTGTTAATAACCATGACTACTAACTATGATAGCTGTAGATCAGTGTTTTTCAACCAGTGTGCCGTGGCACACTAGTGTGCCGCGAGACATGGTCAGGTGTGCCGCGAAGCTCAGAGAAAGAAAACAAGAAAGAAAGAAAGAAAGAAAGAAAGAAAGAAAGAAAGAAAGAGAAAGCAAGCAAGAGAGAAAAAGAACAAGAGAGAAAGCAAGCAAGAGAGAGAAAGCAAGCAAGAGAGAGAAAGCAAGAGAGAGAGAGAAAGAGAACAAGAGAGAGAGAAAGCAAGAGAGAGAGAGCAAGAGAGAGAAAGAAAGAAAGCAAGAGAGAGAGAAAGAAAGAGGGAGGGAAGGTGGGAGAGAGAAAGACATAGAGGGAGGTAGGGAGGGAGAGAGAAAGAGAACAAAAAAGAGGAAAGAAGGAAGAGAGAAAGAAAGAGGGATGGAGAGAGAGAAAAAAAGAGGAAGGGAGAGAAAGAGGGAGAAAGAAATAGAAAGGGAGGAAGAGAGATAATTTTTTTGTCCAATATTTTTTAGCCCCCCCCCCCTCCCCTCAATGTGCCCCATGGTTTTGTAAATGTAAAAAATGTGCCACGGCTCAAAAAAGGTTGAAAATCACTGCTGCAGATAACCTCCAATATACAAAGTCTCATAATTCTACATAGTCTGGCTCCTTATTCTATGGGATAGTAAGATTTCATCCTACTGTTTGAGGGGATTTGCTTGATGAATGTGAGAAAAGGCTGGAATAGAGAGATTCCTAATATGATTCAAGATAGTTCCCCTCCACGGCATATTGTATTTTTCGGAATGTAAGGTGCATCTTCTCCCCCACCAAAATAGGCTGAAAATTTGGGTACCTCTTACACTCCAAATGTAGCTTTTACTAAGCTTTCTTTCAGCCCTAGCAGGTGCCAATGAATGAAGCAATCTTCTCTGTTTGCTAGCTAAGCCAGTGTTTCCCAACCTTCCCAAACTTGAAGATATTTGGACTTCAACTCCCAGAATTCCCCAGCCAGCGAATGCTGGCTGGGGAATTCTGGGAGTTGAAGTCCAAATATCTTCAAGTGGCCAAGGTTTGGAAATACTGAGCTAAGCAATCTTCCCTTTGCCTGCTTTCCCCATTGTTTCTCTCTCTGAATCGAGAGAGAAGTGAAGTGTTTAAGAAACTGTTTTTCCCCCCAATCAGGGGATAAAAAGCAAGCATGGGCATTCAAAACCAGCAAACTAAAGTTGATGAAGTTAACCAGACTAAGGACTAGCCAGATGAGTACCTGGTAGGCAGATTATTTTTTCCCTATTTTCCTCCCCCCAAAATAAGGTCCACCTTCTACTCCAAAAAATACAGTATTTGCCTTATTACCTATGAGGCTGGGTGGCACAGTGGTTAGAGTGCAGCACTGCAGGCTACTTTAACTAACTGCTAGCTGTAGTTCAGTAGTTCAAATATCATCACCAGCTCAAGGTTGACTTAGCCTTACATCCTTACGAGGTGGGTAAAATGAGGGCCCAGGGGCAATATGCTGATTCTGTACACAGCTTAGAGAGGGCTACAAAAGCACTATGAAGCAGTATATGTCTTAAATGCTATTTGTAGCTGCAGCAGTGAGTAGATGACTCAAATCAAGAAAAATGTAAATGGGAATAGCTATCTACAGACCCAGTAGTTAAAGCATGGGGCTAGAAACTAGGAGCTTGTGAATTCTAGTTGTCCATTAGGCATGAAAGCCAACTGGGTGATTTTGGATCAGTCAATCACTTTTCACCCATCATAGGATTGTTCTGAGTAGTGGTGATGTGGCCTACAGATGAAGCTCTCGCGTCACTATCAGGAGGCTGAGTTCGATCCTAAGTAGAGACAGATATTTTTCTCTCTGAGCACAAAGGGAATATATCTGTTGAACAAACTCCGCATTGGCAATAGGAAAGCCATCCAACCATTAAATACTCTGCTAGCTCTGTTTAGTTGCTCAGACTCCACTCCACAAGGGATTATGGGGTTGTTAAAAGATGATGATGATAGGGTTGTTATGAGGCAAATAGGAGGAAGGAATATTAAGTATGTTTACCATCTGGAGTTATTAATAAAAATACTGTACTAAAAGTGGGATATAAATAAATAAATAAATATCGATCTGTCTGTCTGTCTGTCTAATCTATCTATCTATCTATCTATCTATCTATCTATCTATTATCATACATACAATACATACATACATACATACATACATACATACATACATACATACATATGTCAGCTTCATCTTTCTGGTAAGTGTGTAGCTACAGATATTTGCAAGAGGGGAAAAAACAGCAAAGCCCAACCCCACATTTTTGACAAATATACCATTCATGTCCAATTTCTACACCTCTACAAGAGAAGTGGGAAGGGTCGGTTACTTTTAATACAAGAACTTAACAAACTAAGTTCTTAACCAATAAAAATGTATGTGTTAAAAATTCTGGTATTTTGCATACACCACCTTAACTAAACATACTCCACTAGGGAGTAAATTCTTTTCTTTTCCTGTAATGTGTTTAAACTTAAGAAATCATTTACACTGAAGGGATTATGATCTTAAACCCAAATACTTGACTAATTCATGGAGTGCAACCATCAACTATCACAAAACTCTGGCAAAGCAAGGTGGGCAGTTTTCCTAGCGTTATCTTGGCCTTTCCTAAAGCTGCTAAAATTAATGCCTTATTAGAAGACCTTTTAAACCTGGTTTTGTTCAGTTTAATATTATTTAGCTTACTTTTTGTTTATTGATTAAAACTAAACCACTGAACATCAGAGAATATTCCAATAAAGAGAGCCCCAAGGACCCCACCAGAGAATGTTGCTATATTTCTGTTCAGCTTCTCAAAGGCACATGGTTGGGTCTCTCGATTAGACTGGTTTTGAATCTCCAACCATAGTTACTTGAGACACAAGTATGGATTCCTACACAAACTAGAAAGCTTCACTTGATGGCTTCAGCTGCTGTAAGATAAACCACAAACGGGATCTGATGCATTTTGTCTCCCTGGTTCTGCTTTCCAAACACCCCTGTTAAAAAAAAGTAACTTGTTTCTAAACCAAGTGTTTCGTTACGGTCTTAGCAAGTAGAAAGTTACCAGTAAAGCTGAATTTTAAATCCATATTATGTGCCAATAATAAAGCCCCTTTTCTAAGTCTTATGAAACCAAAATTGAACCATCTCCACACAAAAGAGCAGTTGTGTTATTTATATACATACATTCATGCTTCAACAGTTGAAATTCTTTAGGTCCATGATGGCAAACCTGTGGCATGAAGAACCATATCTGGGGGCAGGTGAGCCATTGCCCTAGCTCAGCTCCAGCGCACATTCCTGCACCAGCCACACAGCCCTTTCGCTCCCAGGAGTCTCCACACAGCCCTTTTTGAATGCCAGGTGAGTACAGGACTCATATGGAGGATCTGGGAGGACATTTTTGGAAAACCTCTGGGGAGGGTGAAAAGTAGGCCTGCCCAGCCCATCAGAAGTCAGGGGGGGGGGAATGAAAAGGATGAATTCAGTTAATGAAACTAATTTGTGACAACTGATGGGACGATAGGACAGGGTAAGACGATATATGGCGAGTAGAATCCAAGACCAAGCTACAAGGAATAAATTGGAATCACTCTATAACAGAAGTCTTCAATCTTGACAACTTTAAGACTTGTGGACTTCAACTCCCAGCTGGCTGGAGAATTCTGGGAGTTGAAGTCCACAAGTCTTAAAGTTGCCAAGTTTGGGAACCCCTGCTCTATAATATGTAAACAGATACCTTGTTCTTGAATTAAAATGGTATACAAGAAACACCCCCAACTTGGTGGTGGGGTGTGAATGCTTGTCTGATGGTGGGCACTAATCACAAAGCACCTGTTTTATGTTGTGTGTGTGTTTATATCTTTAAAAAAAAGCAATAAAAATATTAAATAAAAAATAAGTCAGGAAGTGGGTCGTTTCCGGCCTCCCGAGGGCCTCTGGGGGATGTGGGAGGCTGTTTTCACTCTCTCCAAGAAAGCCTCTGGATTCTAGGGAGGGTGAAAAAAGGACCTACCAGGACTACTGGAAGTCTGGAAATGTACAATTTCTGGCCTCCGGAGGCTTCAGGGAGGCCTGCTAGGCCCAAAATGGGGCTTGGGAGGGTTGCACATGCATGCACAGGAGCAGAGCAGCACGGGGGGGGGGGGGTCACGTACAAGGTGTCAGGTGCATGTGGTGCATTGCATTATGGGTGTGGGCACGCTCACATATGTATCATTCTCACTCAACAGACTCAAGCTCAACCCGGATAAGACGGAGTGGCTGTGGGTTTTGCCTCCCAAGGACAATTCCATCTGTCCGTCCATCACCCTTGGGGGGGGAGTCACTAACCCCCTCAGAGAGGGTTCGCAACTTGGGCGTCCTCCTCGATCCACAGCTCACATTAGAGAAACATCTTTCAGCTGTGGCGAGGGGGGCGTTTGCCCAGGTTCGCCTGGTGCACCAGTTGCGGCCCTATTTGGACTGGGAGTCACTGCTCACAGTCACTCATGCCCTCATCACCTCGAGGCTCGACTACTGTAATGCTCTCTACATGGGGCTACCTTTTAAAAGTTTTCGGAAACTTCAGATCGTGCAGAATGCAGCTGCGAGAGCTATCATGGGCTTTCCTAAATATGCCCATGTCACACCAACACTCCGCAGTCTGCATTGGTTGCCGATCAGTTTCCGGTCACAATTCAAAGTGTTGGTTATGACCTATAAAGCCCTTCATGGCACTGGACCAGAATATCTCCGGGACCGCCTTCTGCCGCATAAATCCCAGCGACCAGTTAGGTCCCACAGAGTTGGCCTTCTCCGGGTTCCGTCAACTAAACAATGTCATTTGGTGGGACCCAGGGGAAGAGCCTTCTCTGTGGCGGCCCCGACCCTTTGGAACCAACTCCCCCCAGATATAAGAGTTGCCCCCACCCTCCTAGCCTTTCGTAAGGTCCTTAAAACCCACCTCTGTCATCAGGCATGGGGGAATTGACATGTTCCCTCCCTCTAGGCCTATACAATTTATGCACGGTACGTTTGTGTGTATGATTGGTTTTAATTTGTGGTGTTTTTTAAATTAACTTAAATATTAGATTTGTTTTACATTGTATTGTTATTGCTGTGAGCCGCCCCGAGTCTGCGGAGAGGGGCGGCATACAAATCTGATTAAACTTAAACTTAAACTTAAACATGCTTTCGGCACCCGAGGGAAAAAAGGTTTGCCATCACTGCTTTAGAATAGAATAGAAATCTTTATGGGCCCAGTATGATTGGGCACACAAGGAATTTGTCTTTGGTGCATATGCTTTCAGCTGTTGATGATGCCATTGTTTGTTACTCTTTAAGGAAGAAAACCTACAACAAGAGTCCTGTAAACACTGAACACCAGAAGGGGAAGTAAACAATAGCGTGAGAAACCAGAGCAATCCATGTGGCTGGATTTTGTTATATAACTAAAACAATGGCTGTCATCTCCTTCTGGGCAACAGAATTTCATTTTAAAACATACGAATATACATTATACAACTTTGTTCCCAGAATAATTCTTGGACAATCTCTAAATAAGCATGAAAGAAGAAAATATTCTTTCTAACCAAGTCTGGTTTTATAACTTCTATCCAATGTCCCCATGGGGAGGTGTTCCCCCCAATTCAATTGCACCTTAATATTTTCTTATATTAATTAATATCTTCCCACTGTAAAGTATACCTGGATTTGAGAATTCAGCATAAGCTATACATTGATCAGCAAATTCTCAATTAATTTGCTACCCAGTGAAGATAGTTAAACCAAAATTGCCTTTAACTGTCATTGATCCTGTTTTGTGCTTCTATTCTGTAGCATGCTTTTTATCAAATGTATGTTGCAATGAATAAATATCGGCAATGTGAACTTGGTGTAGCCAAGAATTCTATCAATGCTACTGACTCTTGTTGAAAAAGCATAACAGATAAATAGAATTACTGTCATACATTCTTTCTTGAGCAATCTTACTCCACCAGAATTTTTGTCACATGCAATTCTGTAGTGGTAGTAATAGAGATAGTTACAAATATGGCCACTGCAGAATTGGATGAGGCCTAAATCCAATTAAAATCAAGAGGATCACATAGTACAGTGATACCTTGTTTTACAAACTTAATTGGTTCTGGGACGAGGTTCTTAAGGTGAAAAGTTTGTAAGATGAAACAATGTTTCCCATAGGAATCAATGGAAAAGCGATTAATGCGTGCAAGTCCAAAATTCACCCCTTTTGCCAGCCGAAGCGCCCGTTTTTGTGCTGCTGGGATTCCCCTGAGACTCCCCTCCATGGGAAACCCCACTTCTGGACTTCTGTGTTTTTGCGATGCTGCAAGGGAATCCCAGCAGGGTAATCCCAGCATCGCAAAAATGAACTCTTCGCTGGCAACGGAAGTCTGGAGGTGGGGTTTCCCAGCGAAGGGAGCATCAGTGAAATAGCAGCATCGCAAAGACACCAAAGTCCTTGAAACCCCACCTCTGGACCTCTGTGTTTTTGCGATGCAGCGATTTCACTGAGGCTCCCCTCGCTGGGAAACTCCACCTCCAAACTTCTGTTGCCAGCGAAGCACCCGTTTTTGCGCTGCTGGGATTCCCCTGCAGCATCACAAAAACACAGAAGTCCAGAGGTGGGGTTTCCCATGAAGGAGAGCCTAGGGGAATCCCAGCAGTGCAAAAACAGGTGCTTCGCTGGCAAGTCTGGAGGCGGGGCATCCCACCGACGGCGGTGGGTTTGTAAGGTGAAAATAGTTTGTAAGAAGAGGCAAAAAAGTCTTAAACCCCGGGTTTGTATCTCGAAAAGTTTGTATGACGAGGCGTTTGTAAGATGAGGCATCACTGTATATATATCTATTCAGAAATAACTCCTAAAGATCTTCACAGTACTTATTTCTAAGTATGTATGAGGGGGAGGGTGGTTGTTGTTGTTGCCTTTGAGTCACTGTTGACTACTGGAGGCTGCCTCAACAAATCCTGGCAATTTTCTTCGTAAAATTGTTCAAAGGTGTTTGCCCTTGCCTGCTTGCTAGAGCTGAGAGAATGACTGGCTCAAGGTCATCCTGTTGGCTTTGGGCCTAAGGCAGGAATAGAAATAAGGATCTCCCAAATTTTAATCTGGAAATCAGCAGGGGTGGAGTAAATTTTAATTATAGGATTATAACTCTAGTTTAAATCATTTAACTTGCATTTTATGTGTGGGTTTTAATTTCTTAAATGGGTTTACTTTCCTGTAAATTATTTTGCAGAAATTGATTAAAAACTGGACTCTGGAGGAGAGAAGGAAAAGGGGGGGGACATGATCAAAAAAGGGGGGACATGATCGAAACATTTAAATATATTAAAGGGTTAAATAAGGTCCAGGAGGGAAGTGTTTTTAATAGGAAAGTGAACACAAGAACAAGGGGACACAATGTGAAGTTAGTTGGGGGAAAGATCAAAGGCAACATGAGAAAATATTATTTTACTGAAAGAGTAGTAGATCCTTGGAACAAACTTCCAGCAGACGTGGTAGATAAATCCACAGTAACTGAATTTAAACATGCCTGGGATAAACATATATCCATCCTAAGATAAAATACAGAAAATAGTATAAGGGCAGACTAGATGGACCAGGAGGTCTTTTTCTGCCGTCAGACTTCTATGTTTCTATGTTTCTAACTGTGCTAATCAAATATACTGTTGAAAAAGATCATGAAAATAACATTTTAATAATAATTATGTATTATTAATGTTAACGTATACAATTACATTAACAAACATTAGTGAATTCCTCCTTGAAAATCACTTAACATAAAATTTAATGAAACATTACTGTCCATTCATTTTCAGATGGAAATGGTGATGACACTTTCTAAGAAATTTGCTGTCATGCACACATAAAAGGAAAATGTCAGAAATTGTGTAAGTGCGAGTGTGCTTATTATGAAGCAACAATCAAAGGAACAGAAGGTTTTGAAATGTGTTTTGTGCCAAGAGAAGGAATGCTAGTAAGTATACAGTACAACTAGTTGTTTTTAAAGGCAACTAATCTCATGGATATTTGAGTGCAGAGAAGATGCTATCCCACAATTAAACAAAACACTTTATGATATAGGCCAAATATGAATTCAATCTTTCTGCGTCTAATCCAAAGCACATGGTTTCATGGGATTTTCAGTCTAATCTCTTATTGGGATAATCAATATATCATGTTTCAGCAAGCCCAGATTTAGCACAATGTGAGAATCAGATCATTGTGTTTTTGTGGTTATAGTTACATCATAGCAGTTGATTTGAAACAAAGCAACATATCTATGTGTAGCTGGTTATACTGGAAGGAAGTACAGCGAAGAGGAAGTTAAATTTTTAACACTACACTTACTATGTATGAAGACTTCTCAAAAGACTAGAAGGGGTTGAAAAGATTCTCAAAAATATTAATTTTTGTCCTCAGATTAAAGTCTCGTCCTAACCTTTGTTCTATACTGCTGAAAAAATAAAGGGAACACCCAAATAACAAATCGTAGATCTGAATGAATGAAATATTCTCATTGAATACTTTGCTCTGTACAAAATTGAATGTGTGCAACAACATGTGAAATTGATTGTCAATCAGTGTTGCTTCCTAAGTGGACAGTTTGATTTCACAGAAGTTTGATTTACTCGGAGTTATATTGTGTTCTTAAAGTGTTCCCTTTATTTTTTTGAGCAGTGTATAAAAGGGAAGTCTGGTTTAACTTTAAGGAACAAATGTAGAGAATCCCTGTAGTTATTAAAGTAATAATATGGGAACAGCTCTCAATTAATTTTAATTTTCCAGCTTAAGATACAACCCTAAGGTGTTATTCTCTTTTATCATTCAAGTACTCAAGTAAGATTTCCTTGGTTGGTTATTCAAGATCATCCAATATCAGCTAAATTTTAGCTTTGTCTAGTATCCCCAGTACAGTCACAGAATTATTGAGTGGGGAGAGATCTCAGATATTGTCCTGCTTCTGCCCCAGTTCGACAACAACAAAATCTTGGTGCTTACTCTAGGAAAAAAAGTCAATTCCTAAGTTTCCCCACCAGTTTCAGGCATCCCAAATTTGTTGGCTTCCGTCATCATCAACTATGACTTTCACATCATATCACCTTTTAATTTTCTTTTTGCTGAGCTAAATGTGCACAACTGATCCATTATACTTCTAAGACTTTGGTTTCTCATCCAAGAGGCTCTGAATCTCTCCTACACATATGCCTGATAATGTCTGGTAAAAGGAATGCGTGATGAGATCACAGCCAGCCATTCTTCAACAAGCAGCAATCCAAACAGTAGCCAAGAGTTTTCAGAACACATTTGCTTTTTGTCCAAAAGTTAATTTTAGTCAAATAGTAAAATTGAGGAACCCTACAAACCAGCAGGCTTGAACAACAAAAACTTTTATAGGCCAGAGGATAAACTAGAGTTCATTTCAATAGTGCATTCTCTTCAACAGGCATGTGTATTGTAGAACAAAAGATCCAACAAAGTTCTAAACTAAGGAAGGAAGGAAGGAAGGAAGGAAGGAAGGAAGGAAGGAAGGGGGAAAAAAGAGAGAGAAGTGAGAGAGAAGTGAGAGAGAAAGTGAGAAAGAAAGAAAGAAAGAAAGAGAAAATGAGAAAATAAGAGAGGAAGAAAGAAAAAGAGACAGTGAGAGAAAGAGAGAAAAAGAGAGAAAGTGTGTGAGAGAGAGAGAAAGGAAGAGACTGAGAGAGAAAGGAAATGAGAGAGTGAGAGAGAGAGAGAGAGAGAAAGGGAAAGAAAAAGAGAGAAAATGAGAGAGGGGGAAAAGAAAGAGAGAGAAAGTGAGAAAGAAAGAAATAAAAAAGAGAAAGTAAATAAGAGTGTGTGAGAGAAAGAAAGTGAGAGAGAAAGAAAGTGAGAGAGAGAGAAAGAAAGTGAGAGAGAGAGAAAGAAAGTGAGAAAGTGAGAAAGAAAGAAAGAAAGAAAGAAAGAAAGAAATCAAGGAATGAGCCGTGGGAGAGTTGCAGTTATTAAGACCAGTTGCCAGTGATTATCACAGCATCGCTAATTTCCAATCCCAGCCAAGGGTGCCCGGAGAGCCCCATCTTCTATTCGCAGTAACTGTTTACCCACCTTTAGGCACTTCATCATTCACCGGCGCGCGCGCCAACACACACACGTACACGCAGAGAGACAAACCCTCATTCAAGTATTTTTTAAAAAAAACACCTAATCCATCATTCAGAGGCAGCGTGGTTTGGGGACTTTGGGGAAACACTCATGCACGGTTATATAAATCCAAACAAAGCTTTCACGATTTACAAATGCTCCTAGCCCTCAATCTATTTCCCGGGCATCTATTGGCCCGCGAGGACGGACGCTGGAGTCGGGTTCCGATGCTGCAAAGCGGGCAGGTTGGATGCACTCGTACCCAAATGTCAAGGTTCTAGTCCGTGTGTTTCCCCCCCTCCCGAAGAAGGAGCCTTATTCACTTTTTCTCTCCCCCCCCCACCCTGAGGGGTGGATTCTACGAAGGCGAGCGAGCGAGTCCCCTTGGAAGACGGTGACCCAAGGATGACTCCGCATAGTTCGCCTCAGAGACCTTCCAACCGCCCTGCGACTGATGGAAAAAAAAGAAAAGAAGGGGACCCCCGACCGGGAGGAAGGACACGAGGTACCTGCAGTCTGAGCTTCCGCGGGACCCCAAAGGGCCAGGAGCAGCGCCAGCTGTAGCCCGACCGCGCCGGAGCCCCTCATGGTTGCAAAGCAGCCTCCGAGCGAGCCGTGCGCGGAGTTTTTTGTTTATTCCGCAGCGCTCCTAGCGGCCCTCCTCTGCTCCTGCAACCGGTGCTCGGGTTTCGGTGCGCCACTTTGCCGTTTTGGCGCGTCTGTATAATAACCGGAGTCTGACGTCAAAGGAGAGGTCGGCGGCGAATGGCTTTGAGCGGCGACGAGAGAATCCGCCGGCAAATGGGACGATGCGGGGTGGGTGGGGGACTGGGGGGGCTGCGGCTCCCGTTAATGCCAGTCAGGGTGGGCGCGGCCCAAAACCCCTGACAAGCCTTTGGGTGGGTTGGGTGTGAAGGTGGGAGAAATGAGGCCATCGATGAGGGACGGGGAGTGGGCCGAACACGCGCTTGGTCCAAGCCGGGCATCTTGTTGGCATTATAAACAGCGGAGGATGGAAAGTCGTCGGAACTGAGAGTCGGGCTCGTTAACCCGAGTGGCGCGTGATTTTTGGTCCACGCTTGTCTGCAAGGAAGATGACATTCCCTTCCCGGTTCTCAACCAATAGAACTTTGCGCGGCTTAAGTTACATACAAAAAATAATTCAAAACACACACAGAAAAAGAAGAAGAAGAAATCTCCAAATAACCAAAGACATGACAAAAAGCCAAACCCATGAAAGAGTATGGAAATTATGCTTTTAATGGGCTTTAATGGGTTTTAAATTACGTTTGAATTGCTTTTTTAAGATGTTTTTAAGGGGTGTGCATTAGTGTGCCTTCTGTTCCCTGTCCAATTGACTCTTCTATATATTTTATATTCTTCCATTCATATATCTTTTCCTCTTTTCTTCATTGACATATTTTATTTTCATATCTTCTCTTCTATCCTTTCCTTGATATATATTACTACATGTATTCATTTTGTATTGGACAAAATAAATACATAAAATAAATAAATACATGTTTCCTTTGCTGTAAGCTGCCCAAAGTCCTAGGGAGTTGGACAGCATATTAATTAATTAATTAAGTAAGTAAGTAAGTAAGTAAGCAAGCAAGCAAATAATAAAAAATAATAAAATTATAATAAAATAAAATAATCAGCAGGACGGCACAGTCCATTTCCTAAACAACACAGCCCATTTCCTTACAGCCACTTTTGAAGTTTCAACACCTCTCTAATTCTAATGGTTAGAGCTGGATCTGTTTTTACGTATTTATTTATTGTTTTAAATAGGAAAGCTGATTTCTATGCCTTTCAGAATTTTAAAGTTGAAGCAAAACGTCATTCCTGTCAGGGTCCTTTTGTTTTTTTAAAAAGGCTCCTCATCTTACATATTTTTGCTCAAACAACAAACAATCCAAATAATGATTGACACAGACAGTTTTTGGAGCCAGGAAGACTCCTTAGTTTTTGGAGCCAGGAAGACTCCTTAATTGTTGCCCCATAAACCAGGAACGGAAGCAATGATATAAACTCTGATTTAGGCAGTCAAAGGTTTAGTCTCATCAGATCATTCACTGAGAGCTGCAAAGGGTCAACAAAAGTCAAGATTACAACTACAACCATGTGGTTGAAGGCCTACGATTTGTATATATTCAGAGTGAAAAGGGCAGTGCCTCAGTTATATTTTTTATTCATTGAATTTTTTTATCCTTTCATTATTATTTAAAAATATTATAAATAACTCAATCTCTAACTAATCTTCCCTCCTCCTATTTTCTCCATAAAATGGCAGGCTTGGGGCGGTTGAGTTACGCCTAGCTCTGGCCAATGATTGGCATGTACAGGGGATGAGTGTGGATGATAGTTTTAATGTATTGGGGTTTTAGATCTGATTTTTAAATTTAGATTTCTTATACAGTGTTCCCTCAGTTTTTGCGGGGGATGCGTTCTGAGACTGCCCGCGAAAGTCAAATTTCCGCGAAGTAGAGATGCGGAAGTAAATACGCTATTTTTGGCTATGAACAGTATCACAAGCCCTCCCTTAACACTTTAAACCCCTAAATTGCAATTTCCCATTCCATTAGCAACCATTTAGATTATTACTCACCATGTTTATTTATTAAAGTTTATTAAAAAAATATTTATTAAATGCGGATGAAAGTTTAGCGATGACATATGACGTCATCAGGCAGGAAAACCTTGTTATAGGGGAAAAAACCCGCAAAGTATTTTTTAATTAATATTTTTGAAAAACCGTGGTATAGACTTTTCGCGAAGTTCAAACCCGCAAAAATCGAGGGAACACTGTACATTAATTAGAAATCTAATTAATAAATAAATTGATAAATAAAAAACAGTGAAAAATAAGAGGACATGCACAATAAGGACAATGAAAAAACAACAGCCATAAATGTTTGATGATCCAGAAACAAGAAGTCACTATGGCAGATTTGCAATGTGTCTAACTTTGATCTGACTTTTTAAAACAGAAAATCTTCTGAAAACATCGTTATATTGTTCAAAGGGCAGGATGTTTTTAAGGTGTGGGAGACATGTGCCATTATAACCGATTACCGGTAAGTATTTTTATCCCACAGGTGGAATTCTATTCTGCACAATGCTCCAAGGTTGTTATACTTTTTCTCTTGTAGTGTTAGTGGGTGGGTGGCTTTCTAAAGTCTGGAAATACAGAAGGCAGGAAAGACTAAATTGATTTTAGTAGCAATGTAACTTATTAAAAGGGTTTCATTGTTTCCAGCAATCTCAAGGTCTCTAGGAATACAATGTTTCTTATAACTTCTTACAATTCTTAACTGATAAAGCACTTGTAATCTGTGTAACACATAACCTGTATCTGTTACCAACCTGTCTTCCTTTCTCTTCCTTCTTTCCCCTATTTAAAACCCAAGTCAGTGTAGCCATTCTGACCTCACATGTAATAAAGCTTTGAATTATTTAATTCAATAACTCCTCTCCTGCAATTGTCAATTTAAATTTTAAAGAGATGTGTTGTGTATTCAATCTTAAGTGAGTCTATAAGACTATCTATCTATCTATCTATCTATCTATCTATCTATCTATCTATCTATCTATTTATTATATTTGTCAAACAAATATAGAATTATAGTTTAACATAACTATATACAGTAAATATAAATATAACATAACATAATGAGGACCCGGATTGTGGGGGCAATATGCTGGCTCTGTTAAAAAGTGCTATTGCTAACATGTTGTAAGTTGCCCTGAGTCTAAGGAGAAGGGCGACATAAAAAATTGAATGAATGAAGGAAGGAAGGAACGAACAAACAAACAAACAAACAAACAAACAAACAAATATTAAAAAGTGGGGGAAAAGCATAATAGGACAGAAGGACAAGGTAGGTAGGCACAATAGTGTGCTTATGCACACCCCTTACAGACCTCTTAGAAAAGGGGAGAGGTCAACAGTAGATAATTTAAGGTTGAAGATCTTGGGGTTAGGGGAAGAAACAACAGAGTCAGGTAGTGAGTTCCAGGCATTGATCACTCTGTTGCCGAAGTCATATTTTCATTCAGTCAAGTTTGGAGCAATTTACATACAGTTTGTATCTATTATGTACTCTTTTGTTGTTGTTGTTGAAGGTGAAGTAGTCACTAAAAGGAAGGGTGTTATGGGTGCGGGGTGTCTTTTCCTATTGTCTTACAACAGGTCTTCATTTTGAAACAGAGTTTAAGACAGAGCTGTTGCCCCTGTATTTTAAGTGTCACTATAATCTAACCATCTCAATAAAATAAACTGACCTAACCTCTCAAGTAAGAATTCCTGTTGCTCCATTTCAAGGCCTTAAATGAAAGTATTGAAGCTGACTGACATGTCCTTTCCTTGTTTATGTATCCGGCACTTAAAAGGGAAGACTGAGTCAAAGCTTAACTGAATCTGCTTCAAAGTTCCAAGCACTCCTATTAAGCCTAAATGACAGAATCTTGTTGGATTTCAGCATGCCTCAGAATAACTAAATAGATTCAATTGTGATTTGATGGCAAGTGAACTGTTTGGTGGTGGGTTGCTACCAGTTCTCTCCGGATGGGCGAACTGGTAGCAGCAGCTGCGGGAGCAGTAGCGGGTTGCTACTACTATGGGCCACACCATAGCTCCGGTGAGTGCAATTTCGGGTGACTGACAGAGGCGCGCATGCATCCAAATAAGATTTTTCTTCTGCGCATGAACAGGAAGCAAAATCTAATGAGGGGATGTGCGTGAGAGAGATTTTGATGGGGGTTTTTTTGTTTCAACAATTTTTTTTCGTGGAAGCAAAAAAATTCCTGAAATCTCGTGCATGTGCGCGTCCACTCATGAGATTTTGTTTCATGTGCATGCACACTGATGATCTGTACATATGCGCATTCACAGTTCCGAACCGGTAAGACAGGTAAATGAAACCCACTACTGGGTTTCAGGTTTGAAGTCACTGGGAATCAGGTTTGAATAAATAAATTTTGCTCTTTATCATAATGTTGTAGAATTGATGAGACATAAGCCAGCTCTTCCAACAAAGGAAAGTTTATTGCGCAGGTTCAAAGCACAAACTACAAAGTAAACGGCCTGAACCTCGAACAAATTACAAAGACTTCCTTATATACTTCTTCTAAAATATAACATATCAGCATAACATATTGTCCCATATATGGTCATACAATTACAGGAAATTTGGGGAAATTGGGAAATTAACAGATATCGGTATACATCATATGCATTGACAAGCCAGACATCCTGTTTGTTGCAATCATCTTGCTTAAGCAGATTTAAGACCCATTTATAACTTTCTGCTGACACTTCAATACCCCCCTTCCTTTATCTTGGTTTCGTTCTGCCAGACTGAGGTCAGGCTGACCCCCTTTCCCAAGCTTCAGAGACAATAATAATTCTGCTTGCCACTTTATTCCCCCCTTTGTGACTCTTCTTCGTCAGCAAGGAGAGTCACATAACTAGGATCTGTATCTGCTTGTAAGGTAGCATACTCCGATTCCTGATTAGCAGCAAATTCCCACATAGCTAATATTTGTGCAGTAGCCTTTCGATCAGCAAGCAAGGATAAGCTATTTGAAATAGTTCTAATGAACAGAGGTAGAATACATGGAATGAGTACACATCCAGCAGCAATTAATCCAATAAATGCCACTATTGCCTGCAAGCCTGGTAATTTAGGAAACCAGGTACCAAACATCTCCTTTACATTAAACCCATTCCACACTTGATCAGGGTTATGGGTAAGTTGTCGCAGTTCTGTTGTTAACTGCTTAATTACCTTCCCAGTTTCATCTATTTGCAGGCAACAGTTTGAAAGATTAAATTTACCACAAACGCCTCCTTCCCTGGCTAACAGATAGTCCAGGGCCAATCTATTTTGATACACAGAGAGACAATAATAATTCTGCTTGCCACTTTAATAAGACAGAACAGCCTAGCATGCATCACAAGTTTGACGTAGAGGTAGCCAAGCAGAGTACATTAGTGTTCATTTCCTTGATATATATCCTGTTTTCCTCCCAAAATAATGTTCATAATGGTTAAATCAAGCTTTTAACCCATCAGGAGTTAAAATTGGATTTTTACAGAAATAGAAATCCCTGGCTGGATTAACTTTTGGTTTTTAAAGTGGGGTGTACATAGTATAAGCATGGGGAAATTAATATACCCTTAGCTATTTTGTTTTATGTATGGTTTGCTCGGGTTGTATGATTGTTTTTTAATAAGGGTTTTTAAAACTGTTTTAATATTGGATTTGTACATGATGTTTTTGCTTGTTGTGAGCTCCTCCGAGTCCTCAGAGAGGGGCGGCATTCAAATCAAATCAAATCAAATCAATCAATGAATCAACCAATAACATTTTCTCAAGATCAGGCTTGACAGAACTGCTGCCAAAGCTTCTACACCTGAAATAAAAATGGCCTCCCTTTTTTCAAATTAAATGTGCGAAAGGCACAATATTTGCCATTCCAAGAAGAAATATGCAATTCTAGATGGCAGACTAGGCTAGACTAGATTAGACTACTAGACTAGACTAGACTAGACTAGACTAGAATAGAATAGAATTTTATTGTCCAAGTGTGACTGGACACAAGGAATTTGTCTTGGTGCGTATGCTCTCAGTGTACATAAAAGAAAAAGATACATTTCATGTATCGTGGTACAACACTTAATGATTGTCATAAGGGTCAAATAAGCAATGAAGAAACAATATTAATAAAAATCTTAGGATACAAGCAACAAGTTACAGTCATACAGTCCAAAGTGGGAGGAAAAGGATGATAGGAATGATGAGAAAAACTAGTAGAAATAGAAGTGCAGGCTTAGTAAAAAGTCTGACACTGTTCAGGGAAATATTTGTTTAGTAGAGTGATGGCGTTCAGGAAAAAACTGTTCTTGAGTCTAGTTGTCTTGGTGTGCAGTGCTCTGTAGCAATGTTTTGAGGGTAGGAGTTTAAACAATTTGTGTCCAGGATGTGAGGGGTCAGTAAATATTTTCACCACCCTCTTTTTGACTCATGCAGTATACAGGTCCTCAATGGAAGGCAGGTTGGCAGCAATTGTTTTTTCTACAGTTCTGATTATCCTCTGAAGTGTATTGTATTAGCTGGTTGTTGTTTTTAACTCTACAGTGAGAAGGTAAAAATAAATCTAAATCCCTGCCAAGTGTATTAATTTCAGGATTAATCCTTGAGAAGTATTCAAATCGGACAAACCTGTAGAGCTGGTGCCAGTCTGCCCAGGTAGTATTAAACTTGATGGGCAAATATCCCGCTTAATATAAGAAATCTTCTCATATTGCTATTCTAGAAAATAAGAGTATTATGTAAAATTGTCACGCTTATAGATTAGGTTACCAAAAATCTTCACCATCATTCTTAAGGTTGTTGTGCTTGAATTCAGTTATGGGAAATGACACTGAAGACAAAAATATACATAGCATAAGTCAGTGAAGGGCTACCAAAAATTTTACTACCGCACTGTGGCCGTGGCTTATGCATTTTCTCTCAACATCTTTCAATGCAAATTGGATGCTCTGGGGTGGAGCTCCATTTTCGCTTCCCCATTGCATTTCCCTTCATCTGGGCAGTAGCCCACTCCTGGCATAAGTGGTACAAAGCAAAGTTATGCACATATTTTGGGATCTCTCATATTCCACTGCCTACCAGCATCTCTGCAAATGCTTGGCTTCCTGTGTTGCAATCATATGCATATTTACCCAGATGGGACCTTAATTGTGTCATATTTGGGGGAATGGGAGAGAAGATCCTATAACAGGAAATAAGACATTGTTTATTTTACTGTTTTATTAAAAGGTACAAACCATACAAACTAAGTGTATAAAAAGGAAAAAAAATAGAAAGTGCAGAAAAGAAAAATTTAAAAATAGTGAAAAAAATGAAAAAAAAATGAAAATATAGTAAAGAAAAGAACATTTTTTCATCACAAGTATAAACAATTTTAATACCTTATCACCTTCTCTTAAAAACCCTGCTGTTCTGTTCGAAAAAAGTTACAAATCTTCTGTTCGGGTCACATACGACCCGGACCGAAAACTCTTCATTTGAAGTGCTTATGTTTGGTCAATTTGAAAACTTTTTTCACTTGGAAAGTAGTCTGAACATTTCTGCACACAATGATATGAAAATTGAACTGAGAAAATTAATCCTTATTGGTTTATTTTGCACATAAATGTGCCCCCCCCCTCGGGTCTATTTGACCCGAACTGCAAATTGATCATTTTAGGTACTTATATTTGGTCTTTTTGAAAGCTGTTCACCTGGAAACAAGTTTGAACATTTCTGCACACAATGATATGAAAATTGAACTGAGAAAAGTAATCCTTATTGGTTTATTTTGCACATAAATGTGCCTCCCCCCCGTTTCTGTGAAATAGTCTTCACTTTATGGATAGTTTTGCTAGCAGAATACATTCAATTTTGCTAAAGTTGGTGTGGGATTTGTAGCTTGAATATTTCTGAACATAATGATATGAAAATTGAACTGGAAAAATTGATGCATATTGGTTTATTTTGCACATAAAGTTATTTCAATTTATATAAAAATTATGCTGTTAATTTCAAACTTACATACTTTTTTTTAGTAAAATGGATTTCTTTCATAAAATTAGTTATCTGGCTACAATGTGGTTGATTTTCAAAAGGATATTCCAAATATTTCTAGACAAATATGTATAAACAGTGACAATAATGGCACATAGCAAGGCCGGGGGGGGGGGTGGCCCTTTTGTGGCAAAAATAAACCAATAAGAACCATTTTTTTCAGTTCATTTATATTTTTCTTATATTCAGAAATTTTCAATTTAGTATATCAAACCTTTTGGGGGAAAATTCCTTAGGGATTTGTAGCCTTAAAAAATAGAAATTGACACGAAATTCAAAAAGGATGGGGGGAGTGGATTTATGATCAAAATAAAAATATAAGTCTCAATTTTTCCAGTTCAATTTTCATATCATTATGTTCATAAATGTTCAAACTAGTTTTCCAGTTGAAAAAGTTTTCAAAAAGATCAAATTCAAGTACCTAAAAAAATTATTTTTGGTCCGGTCATATACGAACAGAAACAGACTCGAAGTTATGATTTTTTTTTGCCCAGAAAACAATTAGCCACCACCCCAAAAATATTTTTTGATGATCAGCATTGTTAAATTGAGTAAATGAATGCCTAAGATTTTAAAGAATATTTCGGATTTGGAGCATAAAAAAATAAAAAGTGAAAATGGTTGCAAGCAGCCAAGGGGGGGGGGAGGCCTTATTTCTGATGTTAAAAAACCAATAAGAATCATTTTTTTCAGTTCCTTTATATTTTTCTTATATTCAGAAATGTTCAAGCTACCAATCTCACACCAACTTTAGTAAAATAGAATGCATTTTGCAAGCAAAACTATCCATAAATTGAAAAAAATTTCACAAAAACGGGGGGGGGGCGTGCATTATATCCGCAAAATAAACCAATAAGATTTACTTTTTTCATTTCAATTTTCATATCATTGTGTGCAGAAATGTTCAGACTACTTTCCAAGTGAAAAAAGCTTTCAAAAAGACCAAACATAAGCACTGCAAATGAAGAGTTTTCGGTCCGGGTCGTATGTGACCCGAACAGAAGATTTGTAACTTTTTTTGCCCAGCAAAAACTAAGCCCCCCACCCCCCCAAAAAAATTCTCATAGAGAGAACCCCTGAAATGATAAATAGTCATGAAATTTCAAGTTTCAGATATGCAGGGAAAATTTTTTACAGGGACTCAAACTTGGCTTCGGGTCACATACGACCCGAACAGAACAGCAGGGTTAAAATGCAACAAATGTAGCCTTCTTCTCCTATACTCTCTCTTGTGGATCTTGCAAAGTTAAGCATTGTCTGGTCTGGTTAGACATAGTTAAGCAAGGTTACTTGCCAAAAACTTTAGACTAGATTGGGAAGTTTAAAAACAAACCAATGCCAGTAGCAAACAATTTCTATATGTGGCATGATTTGTGCATGAAGTTTCTAGGAGTTGAGGGCTAATTGAGGAAGTAATTATCTTTATATTGTCAAAATAGTTCTTGGAGGGGTAGGCAATTGTTCCTAGACCCTAGACCAGTGATTTTCAACCTTTTTTGAGCTGCGGCACATTTTTTACATATACAAAATCATGGGGGGGAGTGGGGGGGCTAAAAAGTTTGGACAAAAAAAATCTCTCTCTCTCTCTCTCTCTCTCTTCCTCCCTTTCGCTCTATTTCTCTCCCTCTTTCTCTCTTTCCCTTCCTCTCTCTCCATCCCTCTTTCTTTCTCTCTTCCTTCCTCTCTTTTTTGCTCTCTTTCTATTTCTCCCTCCTTCCCTGCCTTTCTCTCTCTCTCTCTCTTGCTTGCTTTCTCTCTCTTTCTCTTTCTCTCTCTCTTTCTCTCTCGTGCTTTCTTTTTCTCTCTCTTTCTCTCTTTCTCTCTCTCTTTCTTTCTCTCTCTTGCTGAACTTCGCGGCACACCTGACCATGTCTTGCGGCACACTAGTGTGCCACGGCACACTGGTTGAAAAACACTGCCCTAGACCATTGGATTTCTTTGCTTTCCTCCCAGCAGTTAACCTGGGTTGAAACACTACTACCTTTCTCTTTTGGCAGCCTAGCTCAAAACAATATGCATGCTGATTTCTGACAAAGGACTCTTCTGCACTGAAGCCTTCGGTCGCCTGTCTCCCATACAAAAGCTGGTGCAAATGAGGCCAACTTAAGAACTTCCGTTTTGGTTTTCAACCCATTTCTTTATTTTTACTTGATGTTTTGCATGCATCATGCTTATTAATTGCCTTCCCTGAAGAATTCTCCAATCTCCTTGCCTGACCTGGGAAGAAGAGACTAAAAAAGCTATAGGATTACCATTTTGTGGCTAGAACTTAAAAAGGGAAGGCGGTATACTTCCTTTAATTTCATAGATCATTAAAAAAAAGGAACTTGTTAATTGGTTTTGGGGTTGGTTTCGTTTTTGTTTTTTTAACAGAGGACTGGGCAATGACTAGTAAAAGTAAGGGACATTATTTATTTATCTATTTATCTGCCTGCCTGCCTGCCTGCCTGCCTGCCTGCCTGCCTGCCTGCCTGCCTGCCTGCCTGCCTGCCTGCCTGCCTGCCTGCCTGCCTGCCTGCCTGCCTGCCTGCCTGCCTGCCTGCCTGCCTGCCTATCTATCTATCTATCTATCTATCTATCTATCTATCTATCTATCTATCTGTTGTGGTTAGCTCTGGCCCAGCTCCTGCCCCAAGGACTGTGGATGTGGGGGAGACCTCCACATGCTGCAGGCCTGTTTTGCCCCCGGTGGAATCTGCTGATGAAGGCTCCTCTGACCAAGAAGACATGAGTGACAGGGAGGAGGAGAGTGTGGCAGACAGCTCAGAAGGAGATCAATTATCTAGCTCCTCCTTGGATTCAGAACAAGAGTTAATGATACAGCCACGCATGAGGAGAGCGATGCATAGGCAGCAACAACTGAGAGATTATTATCAAAGAAAATTAGGCCACCTGTGGTTGGGTGGGGCTGTGGTAATTAGTGAGGCTGCTATAAATAGCAGCGTGTGGGTTTGGCCATTATGGAGGATTATCTGATCGTTGTGTTTCGTGACTGCTTTACTGACTTTGACTTTTTGTGTGCTGATTTTTCCCCGCTTTGAAACTAAACCAGAGCAAAGTGTGTTTCACTTTGTGAAAGAAGAAGGACTGTGAATTGCCTCACAGCTGCAATCTAAGTATCACAGAACTGATAAGGGACTTGTACAAATTACCAGGTTGTTTGGAGACGAGTGCTCTTGGCTATACCAAAAGAGGGCTTGGTTTAAGTGAATTTTCATTATAAAGAACATTGTTTTGAATTTTCAAACGTGTGTGTGTGTCTGAACTTTGTACCTGTGAATTTTTGGGAGGATTCTACCAGAGAGCCCGACAGAACACTATCTATCTATCTATCTATCTATCTATCTATCTATCTATCTATCTATCTATCTATCTATCTATCTATCATCTATCTATCTATTTATCTATTTTCAATTACGTACTGGTGGTATAGAAAGATACATCAATATTTATATACACGATACTAGAAAGAGAGAAACATTAGGATAGGTGACGGAAGGCATGCTGGTGCACTTATGCACGTCACTTACTGACCTCTTAGGAATCAGGAGAGGTCAACAGTGGATAGTCTAAGGGTAAAGTTTTGGGGTTAAGTGATGATACTACAGAGTCTGGTAGTGAGTTCCATGCATCAATACTCAGTTACTAAAGTCATATTTCCTGAAGTCAAGTTTGGAGCGGTTTGTAGTATTTCTGCTACAGCAGTAGTAGAAACGCAGCAGTGTTTCCTAAGATTGGCTGTTGCCAGGTGTAGGGATTTCAAGTCCCAGAATTCTATAGCCATCATACTACTGAAGGAAAGTTCTGGGAGTTAAAGTCAACATATCTAGAAATTGCGAAGATCGGGAAACATTGCAGTACGAACACCAATCGAAGTGCAAGAGTGCGCAGACCAGGAATTGAAGTGCAGTACACACACTATGTGAACCTGGACAACCCAGGCAAAAGTTGAGCTAAGGATTTGTAGAAGATAATGTGATAGGTCCCTACTCTCCAGAAATGGTGGATGATTCACTGTTATGTTGGGGTAAAACTGGAGGCGTAGATTGACTCAAAGATACAGCCCTTATAGCGTGTTTCATTCATTCCAGCAACAAGACCAACAGGAAAGTCACACTTTGCTCCATTGAATCCACACATTTTATTAACTAAGGTTTATTGAAGGCTGGATTGAAACAAAAGTCAAAGCCACATAATGAGTTTCATTGTTTTGTAAGCCCAGTAAAGTTTAATGCATAGAAGTTGTCAACTGTTGTTTATTGACAACAGGATTGAATAGCTAACAGAAAGCATTCAAAAGACTTAGTTTGCAAAGATGCTAGCTGCCCTTTTCTTTTCAAAGCCAGATTACTGATTAACAGTCAATGGGAAACTGCTAGGTTTTAACAATGGGAGATAATGGCTAAGAGATGGAGTTCTTAATAGCTTAGATTATTAGTGAGATACCCATCAGAGTTTGGAGAAGGTACTTCCTTCTAGCATCTCCTTTCTGCCTGTCCTTTGCTGCTAAGTGTATAAATGGCTCAAATATTAGAAAGCAATTTTCAAAGTGCAATTAGTCTTAATCTGAAGAAACAACCTACTAGTGCTGTCTTTAGGAGGAAAACTCTTCTTAATTATCTTGCCAGTAGGAAAAAAGCAACATAACAATCCAAACATCTATCAAAAAAAAAATCACAGAAGATTTTTTCTTTAATAGATAATCAAGAAGCAATTAATTGGCACTTGCTGCATTTTGCAAACTCCAGCAAAAGCTCCATGGAATGATACTTGCCCTGCTAAATGATACCAATTTTCTAAACCAGGAGGTGGATCCTAATAATAATTTTCATCATTCTTTTAAAATGTCTGGATGACTGAACCACAGGTTGCTTTCCTGCCTCCTCTTGTACACGTGGCTAATTATTAGAGCATTTGGGTGGAAAAGCTATAATTGTGGCCAACAACACGGTTCAAAATGGGCGGAAAACACTCCTAGGAGAACAAAATGATTCTTCCACAACAACAACAAAAGGTTTAATGCTGAAACAACAAACTCTTGATAATTAGAAGTATCTGCAGCCTAAAGAATAAAATATAATTTAAGAAAGGCATTAAAAACAAAAGGAATACATATTAAAAGGAAGGTAGAAGTTCAAGAAAACATATTTCAACTGTTAAGAGTATGTGTGTGGTCTGTCTGTCTGTCTGTCTGTCTGTCTCTCTCTCTCTATCATCTCTCTCTCTTCCCTATGCATGCATCTGTATCATCTATCCTCCCTAAAATTCCGTACCTTACTACAAAATTAATGCATATATTTCCTATCCATTTCAGAGAATGCCTTAAAGAGGGTTAAAGAGCATTTAAAGAATCTCACCAAAGAAATCAAGGAATGCAATATGGAAAAAAAAAGAACTTTTGTTAAATTTAGCTTACGAGACTACCATTCATTAAAATGTTCAATAATATTTTTTCTTTGGAAACTATTCCTGCTTCTATCACATTCATATATTGCGGTATATATTGCCTTTTGTTATCTTAATGACTCACCTCTCTCTTTTTCCGGATTTCATTCAACTGCAATTTTTCAGTTTTCCTCTTCTTCAAAACATGTACATTATTCCTTCATATATTTATCTCCTTCAATATTTAATTTGATTTAATATATTTTTTAAAATATTCATTGATGCTTATTTAGAAGTTCATGTTTATTCAAAGCACTTCCATCTATCTCATTTGTACTGATCACTCATTTTTACATTCAATTCACATTAACTCAAAAAGTTCCTATCCTTTTTTAAATCATACAATCTTCTACAAAATCCTATTCCCACTGCACATCTTATTTTTCCATTTCTCTAATAAAGCCAATTCTCATTTGCATTCAAAGTGAGAAAATTACACCCTTATACAAAGAAACTTTTGTTTCTTTCAATAAACTTACTTGCAACAGATCTGGTATCTATTATTTTTTGCTAATATCTGTACCACCTTAACATTTCTCCATCCCTTTTCCCTATCCAATCTTGAGCAAATATGTTGTGAAAATATAGATTCATCCAACTTATTGCCATTTACACATAACTGAAATAGTTCACACTTTTTCCCATCAAACACTCTTAACTTCCCCTTGCCAACATTACTTTTTAGAGTCACATTCTCTTCCTGCATCAAAATCAATCAAACCAACCATGCTTTTAAATTTAAGTGCTATATATACAAATGAGTACACTTACAACTATATGCTTGAATTAAATAGTTTTTTTCCTAACCATTCATCATTCTCAAGACAATGAACAATTTCTTCTTCCATCCACGGATTCATTTCTTCTAGCATAAAAATAACCTTACTTTCTTTATCACATTAATGCAGAATGATTTTCTCTCTCTCAAAACTCCTATCAATCAATCCATTTATTACAGTCCTACACCAGAATACATAAAAATGCTCAGTAAATATACAATTCAAAATTATAGTATAAAGTAATAAATAACAATTAAAATCTACAATAAAATCCAGTCGGTCAATTGTACAAGGTCTAACTCTACTACAGTTATAATTCATAAACTGTGTGACCCATTGTAGGTTCAATGCTAAAAGGGAAAAGACTAAGCAGCACAAAGTATTTGCCAAATTTGTTACATAACATAAGTATGATGGAGTTTGTGTGTTTGCAATAAATCCCCAGTGCGGCTGCACAGAATCTGGCAACCTGCACTATAGTTATGGACTGTTCATCCTTAAGCAGTCATTGAAGATAAATAATAATAATAATAATAATAATTATTATTATTATTATTATTATTATTATTAATTAGACTTGTATGCCGCCCCTCTCTGAAGACTCAGGTTGGCTCACAACAGCAATAAAATAGTACAATACAAATCTAATAGTTAAAACTATAATTAAAAACCCACTATCTTAAAAAATTATCAATACTATAAAATCACAACCACACATAATAATTTTATAATAATTTATTAGATTTGTATGCCGCCCCTCTCCGAAGACTCGGAGCGGCTCACAACAGTAATAAACAATGTACAAATCCAATACTTAAAAAACATCTAAACCCGTATCATTAAAAACCATACAACTCAGTCATACCATTCATAAACCATAATAGCCTGGGGATCTCTCAATTACCCCATGCTTGGCAACATAGATGGGTCTTCAATAACTTACGAAAGGCAAGGAGGGTGGGGACAGTTCTAATCTCCAGGGGGAGTTGATTCCAGAGGGCCGGGGCTGCCATAGAGAAGGCTCTTCCCCTGGGGCCCACCAGACGACATTGTTTAGTCGACAGGACATGGAGAAGGCCAACTCTGTGGGACCTTATCGGCTGCTGGGATTCGTGAGGCAGAATGGTCCTGAAGTTATTCTGGTCCAATGCCATGTACCATAGGTACAGTAATGGGCCCCACCCGGGATGAATGGAATCAATGATCTATTAGGACTTATTAATGCGTTCTGGAGGCTGGCCCAGTCCCGCATGCACCCAACATGTGCATGCACCCCTGCGTGAGATCTCACTTCTGCGCATGGGCCTGAAGTGAAATCTCGCACAGTTGAGATTTCAGCAATTTTTGCCCTTTTTTTGCTCCTGCACATACACAGAAGCAGGAGCATCCTTGCCCAAGATATCGCTTCAGGTGCATGCGTAGAAGCAAAATCTCACACGGGGGTGTGCCCATATGTGTTGAGTGTGCCTGTGCTGGCCTCAGGATTTTGTACTGGTTGGAAAAAAGTAAGTTGAGCCCTTCGCTGGATAGGTAGTGTCAGAATGGCCTGGATACCTAGCAGTTATTGGCAGAATATGTTTTTTTCATAATCTCTGTGTAAAAGTAACGTCTAAAAAGCATGTGGCCCACCTGTCCTGAGATGCAGGAACATATCGGTTTTGTATGTTATCAGCTTCACTTGAGTATGACTTGCAACTTTCACCCACATATTGATTCCTACTTTCATAAACAGATCCTACTTTCATAAAGACATTGCCTGAGCCCAGGAGTGGGTTCTAACTTACCTCATTGCTGGTTCACTTCCTTCCACACTACGTAGGCGCACCTCATGAGCAGTGCCAAAAAATCCACCAAAAAAAAGCCGAAAACAAGATGGCAACCACACACACAATGCCGGAAATTCAGCTTTTGCACATGCTCAGAAGAAAAAAACCATTTTTTTTTCAAAAGCTGAAAACAAGATGGCGGCCCCATGCACAGTGCCATAAACTCAGTTTCTGCACAGGCTCAGAAGAAGATTTTAAAAAAATGAAAAAAAAATTCCTGTTAAAATAGTTTCCTTAGCTGCCATTTTGAGCCATGAAACTCATATTTTCAGGTTTTCAGCTTTATCTATTGGATTGTAAAATTTTATTCTCTAAGGTCAGAAGTTAGAATATTTTAGAAAAGTTACAATACGGCACGAGAACAATTTGGTGTAGTGATTAAAGCCCAGATTTGAAATCCAAAGGAAGGTGAGTCCTAGTACCTTATTAGACAGAAAGTCAGGTGACCGTGGGTCAGTCATTTTCTGTCATTCCTAGGAAGTAGGCAATGACATACAATTCTGGAATTTGCCAAGAACTTGTTCAGACAATCACTAGAAGCCAGTGATGGGCTCCTATAGGTATGGTCAGTTACGCAGAACCGGTAAAAAAAAAAGAATTTTTTTTTCTTTTCCCCCCCTCTGGGCTCTGGGTATGTTTTTCCTATTGCAGTAAATGAGGTTGAATGTGTATAATTTTAGAAGAACTTTGTGTGTGTGTGTACATACACATACAGTTTATATAGTAGATAATGTATGTTTTTGTGTGCCTATGTGTAATATGTATGTACACATATAGCATACATAAATAGAATTAAATAGTATATTTTGGATGTTCAGTAATAGTAAATAGATAGGGAAATCATATCTCTTTGAGGTGAGGAGAGGCCAGGCACCCTAACCCTAACATAAATCTTGATGTGAGTGACATCAAGTTGACCACCTTTAAGCCAGTCACATGACCTTTAAGCAACCACCACCCCAGTCACATGATCATCAAGTCACTCCCACCTGGTCATATCTAAACATCATTTAAAACCATACAACACAAGCCTACCATGCATAAAACTATATAAGCCTGGGGGAGATATCTCAATTCCCCCATGCCTGGCGATATAGGTGGGTTTTAAGCAATTTACCAAAGACTAGGAGGGTGGGTGCAGTCCTGATCTCCGGGGGGAGTTGATTCCAGAGGGCCGGGGCTGCCACAGAGAAGGCTCTTCCCCTGGGGCCTGCCAGATGACTTTGTTTAGTCGACGGGACCCATTGAAGGCCAACTCTGTGGGTCCTTATCGGCCACTGGGATTCGTGGGGCAGAAGATGGTTCCAGGGGTATTCTGGTCCGATGCCATGTAGGACTTTATAGATAATTAGCAATTTGCTGATCAATTGTCTGTATAGCTTTAATACATACACATAATTCCTGGTTGCGGCCACAATTGAGGGTTTCTTCAGGGTTATTCAACATTATGCAACATTATCTTCCACATGAAAAGTCTTCTTCCACTTGTCATGTTCCACTGTCTGGTTGTTTTGTGCATTGAATTTTAATTTTTTTGTTCTTTTGCATTGACTATCCTTCCCCAATTTCTTATTACTGTGGGCCAATTACCTGGCAGCAAAGAGTTATATTGTTTTGTATGTCTTGGTGGCCATCTAGTGGCTGGTGTGTCTCTGTGTGTATGTTACAGACTATATGCCTTTGAACAGCTGAATTTGAAAAAGCGGTTTTGCTGTAGGGAAAGTTATATGGTGTGATTGCATGGTGTGATTGGATTGTTTGATTGATTAATACATTGGGTTTTTAGCTGTAGTTTTTTAATGTATTAGATTTGTCTTGTACGCTTTGTTTTTATATTTATTCTATGAGCCGCCCTGAGTTTTCGCAGAAGGCCGGCATACAAATCTTAATAATAATAATAATAATAATAATAATAATAATAATAATAATAATAATAACAACAACAACAACAACAACAACTGTAAACCATCCCAAGAACATAAGATAAGCAGGGAAAGTGAAGGTGACCTTTCAGAAGACTATTTCCTTTCCCCCAGCATAACAAAATCATTTCAATTAGATTTGCAAGAGTTTTATCTTCTTTGATTTACTGTTTAACCTTTCAATTTCTAGGTACTAGCAACAATTTGTAGCTTGCCTTATTTATTAGCTGTTTGTTGACCTTCTCATTAAGTTGAAGGGTCAATTCATGATGAAACAAAAACCTAGAAGCAACTCAAAGAAACAGGTTTTCAGCCAGGGGTGAAATTCAAAAATCTTCCCAACCGTTTCTGTGGGCGTGGCTTGGTGGGTGTGGCAGGGTAAGGATACTGCAAAATCTCCATTCCCTCCTCTCACCAGGGGGAAGGATACTGAAAAATCCCCATTCCTGAAGTAAATACTGGAAACAGTCCTGAAGAAAGTTAGTTATATATTCTTCAACCTCTATTTAGTAAACTACCTCAAATCAGAGCCAGGCTTCAGGCTAAATTAGCAGTGAACCCAGTTTGGCTCAGTTCTCCAAACTGGTAGCGGCAATGGGAAGCTCTGCCCACTCACCTGGGATGCTTCTGAGCATGTGCAGAACTGTTGCAGGTACTCTCAAGTGTGCACATGAACTGGTAGCAATGGGTTTTAGAACCCACTACTGAGCTAGAGGCAGCACCCAAATCTCTAAAAGTTGCTAAGTAATTTTTGTGTGCGTTTAATTGGGATGATATGCAAATGAACTCCCTTTCAAAGAAGAGATTCCTTAGATATCATTAAGGATTATGGGTGAAGGTTTGTGTGTATGACAATAAAAATAGATAAAGTATGAAGTCTTAAATATGTTTGTTATAAGGTACAAAACCAAGCACTTAAAATGTTCAGTGTGATTCACATTTATGCCACCTAGGGGCCAAATGACACAATAGAGAGCTGGGGTGGCGCAGCAGGTAGAGTGCAGTACTGCAGGCCACTGAAGCTGACTGCTAGATCTGTAGGTCAGTGGTTCAAATCTCATCACTGGCTCAAGGTTGACTCAGCCTTCCATCCTTCGGAGGTGGGTAAAATGAGGACCCGGATTGTGGGGGCAATATGCTGGCTCTGTTAAAAAGTGCTATTGCTAACATGTTGTAAGCCACCCTGAGTCTAAGGAGAAGGGCGGCATAAAAATAGAATAAATAAATAAATAAATTAATTAATTAACAGAAACCCCAAATTGATTAAGGGTTTGAACTTAAGAAAATCCAAATTCTAGTCTTCATTTGATTGGGCTCTGTGTAATTTTGGGGCAGATTCTTTCACTTAGGCTAAGTCTCAAGATTGAAACGTTAGAAAATTATGAAGATTCTCCACCTTCTGCTTATAAAAAGATACAATGTAAAGGTAAATCTATAAATAAATATGGTTGTTCTTACAATCTTAGTCAATACCATTCAGCCACTGAATCTAATTTTCTGCTCAAAGCAAAAACCCAAATTAAAGCAAGCCAGGGAGAGGCTTGGATTATACAAGGGGAAAAAAGTTCACCATTACTCCAGTAATTGTTTATATTGTCAAACTTTAGTTACTTCAAATAATTTTTCTTCTCTCTTATATAGAGCCTTAGTGATGCACTGGTTAGCATCACTAGCAGTTTGGCAGATCGAATCTCAGTAGGCTCAGCCTTCCATCCTTCCAAGGTCAGTAAAACAAGGACCCAGATTATTGGGGCTGTAAAGCACTGTGAAGCAGTATATAAATCTAAATGCTAATGGTATATTCAGAGGAATCTCTATTCCAATATTGCACATCTTTCACTCTAGACAAGAAAAAGCAAGCCTTCACTTTTTTTCTATCAAATATCATTTTAGACATTAGAGGAGTTATGACTCCAGGTTCTATGTTCTCCTTAGTTTCAGTTCTCTTCGCCACCTTCATTCTGAACTTTTCCCAGTCTCTATGAATCCTCCTTAAATTGTGGAACTAGATACAGTTACGCGCTGGAATGTGAGCAAAGCAAAATACAGTTGAACAATTAACATCTAAGATTTGGAAATTATCCTTGCATTAAGGCATTGTAAAAATGGTATTTGCCATTTTTGTAATGAACCCTTTATTTGGCATAACAATCATTTATATAGCTAGATCAATAATACAATTGTTATGAGTAGACAGATCCAGTAATACTTATCTGCTTTGATTTGAAAATGAATGCTAGAGATGTTCGGAAATTTACCCAAAACATTGTATCCAACTTTGGATGATTCAATAAATCATATCTAATATTCATATGCAGAAAAACTGATCATCTGTCTTATTTTTGGGAATACTAAGACCAATATTTCTCATTTTATATCTTTCCATGAATGACATGAATTACATCAAAAGTGCAACTAAGAAGTGGGGTAACAATAGGAATTACATTCCAATGAATCTGGAAGATTGTTGTTTAGGAAGACTGCAAGCAAACTGACTACTGACATTGGGATTAAGACTCCTGCAATTAAGATTCCAAGGGTCTTCAGTTGTAGATAATGAAAGGACTCTTTACAAAGGAACACATTCTCTGAGAGTATCAGAGTCATCTGTCTATCTGACTGACAGCCAAAGTGGTGCCTTCTTTATGGCCAACAGTTATCCATTAGACAGACAGATATTAGATGGAACAAATTAACTTGGTTAATTTATCCACAGCCTTCATGCAGAACTGAGGAAGCAGATATCAGCATAAAATAAATCACAGTAGTTATGTTTTGGATAATTTAATCAAGCTTTACTTCAGCATGTTGGATTATGCTAATCCAGTTGTTTCTGGATGATGGTTTTCTGGAAGAACATAAGAACATAAGAAGAGCCATGCTGAATCAGGCCAAAGCCCACCGAATCCAGCATTGTGTGTCACACAGTGGCCCACCAATTGTCCATGGGGATCTTGAGCAGACAGAGAAGGCAAGACCCTCCCTTTCCCCTGACCCCCAACAAATGGTACTCAAGGGAATCCTGCCTGCTTCAACCAACATAGAGGCGGCACATGGAAGGCAATGCTAGGGCATTGCTTTCAACATTGCTTTCAACATTTGACTCCCCTCTCTGTCCTCCATGGATGCTACAGTTGCACATGGCTATAGTTTATTAAAAACACAAAAACTTAAAGTCACCTTAGAGTCTCACATTTATTGCTGCATAATATTTCATGATCTGTAAAAGCAACCTTTACGTGATATGACATTCTTGGATTTTGCTTCAGAATAATCTAATGCATCTAATTCTCTGAAAAACAAAGAATTAAACTGCATTAGAGCATGTTGGAGGGCAGGTAAAGATGCCTCAAGGTAACCTTTCAATTAACCCAAGCTGCTATTAGAAGATCCTTTGTAGTCAAACTTAGGAAACAATGGTCAATTAACAAGGGAGAGAAAAGCAATGTATTCTGCTGACATGCAGCTTCACATATTAACTTGGCAAAACCAATGGAAGAATCCTCCGACTTCTTCAATTAGCTAAAAGAATGCTAATGCAATCATGTCTTCCTTTGATCAATATATCCGAGGCAAGTTTGGTCTTTTCAAACAAAAACAAAATGCAAATCAATCCAATAATCTATTTTTGTAAGCAAACAGTATCCTTTGGCAAAATAAATCTTATTTGCAGCTCACCCCATAAGATTTTCAGTAAGCAAGACTGGGAAACACTGGTTTTCAGTCAGGATTAAGTCAGGGTGTCAAATTCCTTCACTGTCAAATATAGTAAACAAAGTTATGTGGATAACAAATACAAACCTAAATCCAATCCATATTTCCCTATGTTCTGTCGGGCTCTCTGGTAGACTCCTCCCAAAAACTCACAGGTACAAATTTCAGACACACACACGTTTGAAAATTCAAAACAATGTTCTTTATAATGAAAATTTACTTAAACTAAGCCCTCTTTTGGTATAGCAAAGAGCACTCATCTCCAACCAAACTGGTAATTTGTACAAGTCCCTTATCAGTTCTGTGATACTTATCTTGCAGCTGTGAGGCAATTCACAGTGCTTCTTCTTTCACAAAGTGAAACACACTTTGCTCTGGTTTAGTTTCAAAGCGGGGAAAAATCAGCACACAAAAAGTCAAAGTCAGTAAAGCAGTCACGAAACACAACGATCAGATAATCCTCCACAATGGCTGCTATTTATAGCCGCCTCACTAATTACCACAGCCCCACCCAACCACAGGTGGCCTAATTTTCTTTGATAATAATCGCTCAGTTGTTGTTGCCTATGCATCGCTCTCCGCATGCGTGGCTGTATCATTAACTCTTGCTCTGAATCCAAGGAGGAGCTAGATCATTGATCTCCTTCTGAGCTGTCTGCCACACTCTCCTCCTCCCTGTCACTCATGTCTTCTTGGTCAGAGGAGCCTTCATCATCAGATTCCACCGGGGGGGGGGACAGGCCTGCAGCATGTGGATGTCTCCCCCACATCCACAGTCCTTGGGGCAGGAGTAGGGCCAGAGCTAACCACAACACCCTAGAGTCAAATAATTCCAGAAATCTTCTCCACATGTTGGACAACATCAGACAGACCTCAAACACTGAATTTGCTTCCTTTGTTAAACTGAAGCCCACATGTCCATCAACACAACAAGGTGGGGTAGGTATTTGCATCCCATAAGATGTCCAGTGTCTACATCTATGGGTGTCAAACGTACAGTGCCCCATTGATGTCACATGATGTTTTGTGACATTTTCTCAATTTATAGACCTGGGGTGAGCATGGTCAGCATTTGATGCATCCGGCCCATGAGCTACCTGGTCTACATGAGTGCTGTTTTTAGATTGTAAACCACTTCCTGCAGAGGAAACCAAGGTTTCCAGTGAAAGCCAAGATACAAATCTTTTGAAGGCAAGCCATCTTACTCTTGTTTATATGGCTCTGAAGCAGACACTCTGAAAAATAGACCTACATATTGTACTGTAAGGCTGCTGTATTCTTAATGAAGTGCCTATGGCATATCCTTGAAATCTTCCAACGTGAACATCTCAAGAAAGATACCATCAGACAGAGATGCAGTGAACAATCTACAACTGAGGATGAAATCCAAAAGCATATATCAAGGTCACCTTCCTTGCATTGTAATAAATGGCTAGAATTGTTTTCCTATCCTTTAACAGGGGGTGTCAAATTGGAGGCCCACGGGCTGGATGTACAGGCCATACCAACTTCAGCTCTATGAAGGGGAAAAACATGACATTACATCACATGACGGCAATGTGACGCCGTGAGTTTGACACCCATGTTCTAAAATATTCACTGAAACTGACTGATCTGTAGTTACTTAGTATTTTCTCTGTTTGAAGATAGGACATTGTCCTTCTCTAATCCCTTGGCACTATTGCCCATCTTCCATTATTTTTTCAGAAATTGAATAGTTTAGTTTAATTTAGTTTATTTAGATTTGTATGCCGTCCCTCTCCGAAGACTCGGGGCGGCTAACAACAATAAAAAACAATGTAACAAATCTAATATTAAAAAGTAATCTAAACCCCCCCAATTTAAGAGACCAATCATACCAACAAACATACCATGTATAAATTCTATAAGCCTAGGGGGAAGGGAGAAAAAAATTTCAATTCCCCCATGCCTGACAACAGAGGTGGGTTTTAAGGAGCTTGCGAAAGGCAAGGAGGGTGGGGGCAACTCTGATATCTGGGGGGAGCTGGTTCCAGAGGGTCGGGGCCACCACAGAGAAGGCTCTTCTCCTGGGTCCTGCCAAATGACATTGTTTAGTCGACGGGACCCGGAGAAGGCCCACTCTGTGGGACCTAATCGGTCGCTGGGATTCGTGCGGCAGGAGGCGGTCCTGAAGATATTCTGGTCCGGTGCCATTAAGGGCTTTATAGGTCATAAACAACACTTTGAATTGTGACCGGAAACTGATCGGCAACCAATGCAGACTGTGGAGCGTTGGAGTAACATGGGCATGCCTTGGGAAGCCCATGATTGCTCTCGCAGATGCATTCTGCACGATCTGAAGTTTCCGAACACTTTTCAAAGGTAGCCCCGTGTAGAGAGCATTACAGTAGTCGAGCCTCGAGGTGAGGAGGGCATGAGTGACTGTGAGCAGTGAATCCCGGTCCAGATAGGGCCGCAACTGGTGCACCAGGCGAACCTGGGCAAACGCCACCCTCGCCACAGCTGAAAGCTGTTTCTCTAATGTGAGCTGTGGATCGAGGAGGACGCCCAAGTTGCGGACCCTCTCTGAGGGGGTCAGTAATTCCCCAACCAGGGTTATGGACGGACAGATGGCATTGTCCTTGGGAGGCAGAACCCACAGCCACTCCGTCTTATCCGGGTTCAGCTTGAGTCTGTTGACACCCATCCAGACCCCAACAGCCTCCAGGCACCGGCACATCACTTCCACTGCTTCGTTGATTGGACATGGGGTGGAGATGTATAACTGGGTATCATCCGCATACTGATGATATCTCACCCCATGCCCCTGGATGATCTCACCCAGCGGTTTCATGTAGATATTAAATAGCAGGGGGGAAAGGACCGACCCCTGAGGCACCCCACAAGGGAGTAACCTCGAGGTTGACCTCTGGCCCCCCACTAACACCGACTGTGACCGACCGGAGAGGTAGGAGGAGAACCACTGGAGAACAGTGCCTCCCACTCCCAACCCCTCCAGTCGGCGCAGGAGGATACCATGGTCGATGGTATCGAAAGCCGCTGAGAGGTCAAGAAGCACCCTGTCCCAGGCCCGCCAGAGATCATCCATCAACGTGACCAAAGCAGTTCCCGTGCTGTAGCCGGGCCTGAATCCAGACTGCTGGGGACCTAGATAATCGGCTTCTTCCAAGGACCGCTGGAGTTGGAGCGCCACCACCTTCTCGACAACCTTCCCCATAAAGGGAAGGTTGGAGACTGGACGGTAGTTATTAAGCACGGCTGGGTCCAGGGAAGGCTTCTTGAGGAGGGGGCGCACAAGTGCCTCCTTGTAGGGATCCGGGAAGGACCCCCTCCCCAAGGAAGCGTTGACAATCTCCTGGACTCAGCTCCGTGTCACCTCCCCGCTGGCCGAAACCAGCCAGGAGGGACACGGATCCAGTAAACAGGTGGCGTAACTCACAGCTCCAATGGCCTTGTCCACTTCATCAGGTGTCACCAGATCAAACTCTTCCCAGACAGGTGGACAAGTATGTGCCCCAGTCACCTCGACTGACTTGTCAGTCGACTCTGTTTTCCAATTGGAGTCGAGGTCAGCCCGGATCTGAGTGATTTTATCAGTGAAAAACGTGTTAAAATCCTCGGCACTACTCTGCAAGGGCTCCCCAACTCCCCCCTGGCTAAGAAGGGAGCGGGTCACCCTAAACAGAGCGATCGGGCGGGATTCCACTGATGCAATCAAGGCGGCATGATACGCGCATCTTGCCGCCTTGAGCGCCACTTTGTAAGTCTTAATGTGAGCTCTTACAAGTGTTCGATCGGATTCGCACCTACTCTTTCTCCATCGCTTCTCTAGACGTCTCTTCTGGAGTTTCAATTCCCGGAGCTCCTCGTTGAACCATGGAGCTCTACGGGGTCTAGCGCCACGGAGAGGTCGCAACGGCGTAATTCGATCCAGAGCCTCTGCTGCAGTCTTGTTCCAGGCCTCAGCCAGAGATTCTGCCGAGCTGTGGACGAGTGTATCTGGAATAACCCCAAGCGCCGTCTGCAAACCTTCTGGATCCATCAGGCGCCTGGGGCGGAACAACCTAATCAGTTCCGCCTCCCTGCGGGGAAGGATTGGAGCCAGGAAGTCAAGCCGCAGTAGAAAATTGTCTGACCATGACAAAGGCAATGCTTCTAAGCCCCTTAGTCTCAGACCATTACTCAGTTGCTCAGAGAGGAATACCATGTCGGGTGCGTGCCCTCCCTTGTGAGTCGGACCCTGTACTACTTGGGTCAAGTCCATGGCTGTCATGGTGGCCATGAACTCCTGTGCCAGTCCAAGTTGGCTTGGTTCCACCATTCATTCGTGGTAGTCTGATGTTCCCTCACTATATCTTTCTTTGGGATGCTACTCCCCACCCCTTTTGTTCATTTTGTAGCTGAATTATTTTAAACTCATATTCTCCTCTGAGGTGAAGCAAAGTATGAACTGCTCCCCTGTTAGCGTTTTGCCATTTGTTTACATTGCCACCTGTTACATTCTGCTATTTTTAAGAGCAAAATTAAATAGATTTGGCATGATTTTGAAAAAGAAAAGTTTCCCTAACCTGTTTTTTCTGCTCAAACAGGTTCAAGCTGTTGGTTCAAGCTTTAATTAGAAGTGGCAGAGCAATGCCCCAACTCACAAATTTCATCCTTTTAATAATAATAATAATAATAATAATAATAATAATTATTATTATTATTATTATTATTATTATTATTATTATTATTATTATTATGTCAGTACAACACAGCAAACGAGATCACTATGCTGGATTTCGTATTTCATCATTAGTCGGGCGCTTCCCAAGCACCTAGGACTGCGTGATGTAGCGGCGAATTATGTTTGCCGATCCCAGTAAAGCGGCCTTTTGCAATTGACAGATGGAGATTTTGTCAACTCCGATGGTTTTCAAATGTCCGCTGAGATCCTTTGGCACTGCGCCCAGCGTGCCAAGTACCACTGGGACCACTTTCACTGGCTTATGCCAGAGTCGTTGCAGCTCGATTTTTAGATCTTCATATTTCACTAATTTCTCTAGCTGCTTCTCCTCAATTCTGCTGTCCCCTGGGATTGCGATGTCGATGATCCATACTTTCTTTTTCTCCACGATCACAATGTCTGGTGTGTTATGCTTCAGAATTCGGTCAGTCTGAAGTCGGAAGTCCCCCAGTAGTTTTGCTTGCTCATTTTCGACCACTTTTTCGGGCTTTGATGGGCTTTGGCCTGATTCAGCATGGCTCTTCTTATGTTCTTATGTATTATTATTATTATTATTATTATTATTATTATTATTATTATTATTAATTAGATTTGTATGCTGCCCCTCTCCAAGGGACTTTACTATTTCTCCAAATCTCACAGTTTGCATCGAAGAGTATACAGACTGTTTCTGCACATTATTAAACAAAAAAAAATACAACGAAAACAAATAGGTACACAATGGTCCAAAGGAAACAATAATTTTAAAACCCCAAATTCATCTTTAATAATATAGAACTATGGACAGCCCATATAATTTAAGTTAACAACAATAAAAAAAATAAAAATATGTGTATAAATGAAAGAAGCGCAAGAATTGGAAATACATTCTTGACAATTCCTGTCAGGAAACCAGCGACTAATTCAAATGGTGATGAACAGCATGAGGAGAAAAAAAAAGTAGAAATACAAGATATTTCTCCCATTCAGTCACAATACTTTTCTATCTAAAAAAACAAAAACCCAGAGGTCCTTGTATCATCCCACCTGAACAAACAAACTGCTATACCAAATTGCCACAAGATGGCAGAGTAGAAGTGTGATTGTGTTGGCTTGTAGGAAGCCTTGGTTACTTACAGCTGTCTGCTTCCCAGCTTAAAAAACTGTTTCTATTGAGGTCAGAGGTGATGCTGTAGATTAAGTATGCATTTTCTCCTTTGAATATATTGTCTCTTGCAATTGAAATGTTGTGGTGTTAAAAATTAGAATCAAAGCACTGTTCCAGAATCTTGCTTCTGGACAGTTTATCACTGCCTACAGAGGTCTGCAGACTTGCAGGTTGGCTCAATTTGCTTTGTCCCTATATAAACATCAGTCCTCTGACTGAGGATAGCAGTGGAAAATTTATGTCCTGCTTTTATCTTCTACTGTACAGCACCTTTGGAATTTCATATTTAACACACCTCTGTAAATCAGTTCTGATGCAGTCTGAATCACCAGAGCTGGCATAGAAAATCAAATTGATTCAAATAATTGTTTTGATTTAGAAAAGAAAGGGAAAAGGTTGATACAAGCCCATCAAATTGATTTGTAATCATCCACCTCAGAATTAAGTTGACCATTACATTTGATGGTCCATTCCAACCATTAATGCTCGGAATTAATTTGACCATTAAATTTGAAAGTAGTAGTAGTAGTAGTAGTAGTAGTAGTAGTAGTAGTAATAATAATAATAATAATAATAATAATAATAATAATAATAATCAAAAGCAACGTGAGAAAATATTATTTCACTGAAAGAGTAGTAGATGCATGGAACAAACTTCCAGCAGACGTGGTTGGCAAATCCACAGTAACTGAATTTAAACATACCTGGGATAAACATATATTCATTGTAAGATAAAATACAGGAAATAGTATAAGAGCAGACTAGATGGACCATGAGGTCTTTTTCTGCCGTCAGTCTTCTATGTTTCTATGTTTCTATAATAATAATAATAATAATAATAATAATAATAATAATAATAATAATAATAATAATAATAATAATAATAATAATAATACAGTGAACCCTCGATCATCGCGAGGGTTCCGTTCCAGGACCCCAAGCGATGATCGATTTTTCGCGAAGTAGCGGTGCGGAAGTAAAAACACCATCTGCACATGTGCAGATGGTGTTTTTACTTCCACCGCCCTTCGCCCGCCCACCCCGTTGCTCGCGCCTGGGGTTTCTGCTGCTAGAGCCGCCGGCATTTCACTTTCCCTCCCAGGCAAAAAGATGCCGGGGAGAGGGGCACGCCTTCCACCTGGGAAGTCCGGCCCCATCATCCCAGAATGCCGGCATCTTTTTGCCTGGGAGGGAAAGTGAAATGCCGGCGGCTCTAGCAGCTGCTACGAGCGGCATTTCACTTTCCCTCCCAGGCAAAAAGATGCCGGGGAGAGGGGCACGCCTTCCGCCTGGGAAGTCCGGCCCCATCAGCCCATAATGCCGGCATCTTTTTGCCTGGGAGGGAAAGTGAAATGCTGCTTGTAGCAGCTGCTAGAGCCGCCGGCATTTCACTTTCACTTCCACCCCCTAGCCAAACGGCTTTTTTCGTGTTTAGCGCTCGAACGCCGTGCTAAACAGGAAAAAAGCCGTTTGGCTAGGGGGTGGATTCTTGCTTCTTAACCGGGAACAGTTGCCCCCTCTCCCAAAGCGATGTTCCAAAGCGGTCTCCGGGAAGCGACCAAGGGAAAGGCAGTCGCCTGCCTTTCCTTCAGCTCTAAAGAAGCGGCAACTGCCCTGCCTCCCCCCAGCCGGTTAACTTGAAGCGCTCGGTTAACCGGCTGGGGGGAGGCAGGGCAGTTGCCGCTTCTTTAGAGCTGAAGGAAAAGCAGGCGACTGCCTTTCCCTTGGTCGCTTCCTGGAGACCGCTTTGGAACATTGCTTTGGTTGTTCCTGCCTCTCCTGCAGCGGAGAGAAGCGGCAAATGGCCAGCCCTTCCCCCAACCGCTTCCCCACATGCTTTGGATGCACCTGCCTTTCTTACAGCGAAGACAGGCGGCACCTTCCCGAAGCGCTCGGTGAAGCCGCTGGGGGAAGGGCTGGGCCATTTGCCGCTTCTCTCTGCTGCAGGAGAGGCAGGAACAACCAAAGCAATGTTCCAAAGCGGTCTCCGGGAAGCGACCAAGGGAAAGGCAGTCGCCTGCTTTTCCTTCAGCTCTAAAGAAGCGGCAACTGCCCTGCCTCCCCCCAGCCGGTTAACTTGAAGCGCTCGGTTAACCGGCTGGGGGGAGGCAGGGCAGTTGCCGCTTCTTTAGAGCTGAAGGAAAAGCAGGCGACTGCCTTTCCCTTGGTCGCTTCCCGGAGACCGCTTTGGAACATCGCTTTGGGAGAGGGGGCAACTGCTCCCGGTTAAGAAGCAAGAATCCACCCCCTAGCCAAATGGCTTTTTTCCTGTTTAGCACGGCGTTCGAGCGCTAAACACGAAAAAAGCCGTTTGGCTAGGGGGTGGATTCTTGCTTCTTAACTGGGAGCAGTTGCCCCCTCTCCCAAAGCGATGTTCCAAAGCGGTCTCCGGGAAGCGACCGAGGGAAAGGCAGTTGTCTGCTTTTCCTTCAGCTGGAAAGAGGAGGCAAATGCCCTGCCTTCCCCCAGCCGGTTAATCGAGCGCTTCAAGTTAACCGGCTGGGGGAGTAGCCCCCGCCCGGCTCCCTTCAGCCCCCCGGGGTCAAGCGGGCGGGGGGCGGCCGGGACCTCGCCTGTCTCCGCCGCCCGCATCGCCCCTCCGACGGGCCGGCCTCCCCCGCCCGCCTCTGCTGCAGCCACCGCCGCCTCCCCGACTGGCACAAAAGGGCCCCGCCCGCCCCGCCCCAAAGTTTACCTTGCGGCGGGATTCAAAGTGCTGGGGTGGGGGGTGTCACTTCGCTGCTCGTGTCCTGGCTAAACCGGGCGGCAGGAGACAGGCTTTGAGTTTTTAGCTGCGGGGAGAGAAGTAGGACTTTCCTAACTCCCTCCCCCCGCAGCCAAAACTCAAAGCCTGTCTCTTTTTTTTCTTGCGGCGAGCCCAAGCCGTTCCCCTCTCGACCGCAGCCGAGCTTCCCTCGGCCCCCTTTGGCCCCGTCGCCTCCTCCCCGCCTGCCTTTCCTCGCCAAGCGCACGAAAAAAAAGAGAGAAGGCTTCTACCAGAAGCCGGGGACGGCGGGCAGGGGCATGAAGGATCTCTTGCGGGGGAAAAGCCGCTAGCCAGCTTTCGGAGCTCCTCCGCCATCACCCGCTTCTGGTAGAAGCCTTCTCTCTTTTTTTTCGTGCGCTTGGCGAGGAAAGGCAGGCGGGGAGGAGGCGACGGGGCCAAAGGGGGCCGAGGGAAGCTCGGCTGCGGTCGAGAGAGAAACGGCTTGGGCTCGCCGCAAGAAAAAAAAGAGACAGGCTTTTAGTTTTGGCTGCGGGGGGAGGGAATCCCGCCGCAAGGTAAGCTTCGGGGCGGGGCGGGCGGGGCCCTTTTGTGCCAGTCGGGGAGGCGGTGGTGGCTGCAGCAGAGGCGGGCGGGGGAGGCCGGCCCGCCGGAGGGGCGATGCGGGCGGCGGAGACAGGCGAGGTCCCGGCCGCCCCCCGCCCACTTGGCCCCAGACCGGTGCAGCAGGAAAGGGACGGAGAAGGCTCACTGGCAGCCCTTGTCCATCGCCGCGCCTTCGCTTCCCCCCCTCCCCCGCTGGATCCGGCAGCGTGCTGAGGGGAATTGCCGCGGACTGGAGGCAGTGAGGCAGACCGGCTCCGAGGCGAGCGGCCGGAGCTGCGCCCTCCTTCGCCCGCCAGGTGAGGCGAAGGCGAGGGGCGCGCGGCTGCAGCGAGGAGCCGAAGATCCGGGCGGGGAAGACCCAGGGAAGGTTCCTTCGTCCGCCTAGCAGCTGATCTGCTCGGCAGCGCAGCACCAGCGAGGAGCCGAAGATCTTCGGCTCCTCGCTGCTGCTGCGCTGCCGAGCAGATCAGCTGCTAGGCGGCCGCTCGAGAGCAAGAGGGGGAGAGATAGAGAAAGAGAGAGAAGGAAAGAAAGAGATGAGAGAGGGAGGAAGAGAGTGTGAGAGAGGAAGAAGCAACATAGAGAAAGAGGGGGAAGACCCAGGGAAGCCTCTGCCCGGCGGGGAAACTCCACCATCTACGCATGCGTGGAAGGGCACGCATGCGCAGATGGTGGAGTTTACTTCCGGGTTGAAAACTAGCGAAATAGCCCTTTCGCGATCCTTGAGGACGCGAAACTCGAGGGTTCACTGTAATAATAATAATAATAATTTATTAGATTTGTATGCAGCCCCTCTCCGAAGACTCCAAAGAAAGTGATTTAATTCAGGAATTTTATTTATTTAATCATTCGTTCATTCATTCATTCATTCATTCATTCATTCATTCATTCATTCATTCATTCATTTATACAAACAAGTATAGAATTATAGTTTGTATTAACATAACATAAGTAGAAAGTACTGATAGAAAGGACAAAAAGACAGTAGGACAGGGACAGTAGGCACAATGGTGCGCTTGTGCACGCCCCTTACAGACCTCTTAGAAAAGGAGAGAGGTCGACTGTAGATAATGTAAGGTTGAAGATTTTGGGGTTGGGGGAAGAAACAAAAGAGTCAGGTAGTGAATTCCAGGCGTTGACCATTCTATTGCTGAAATCTTATTTTCCTGCAGTGAAGTTTGGAGCAATTTAAATTTAGCTTGTATCTATTGTATGCTCTTGTGTTGTTGTTAAAGGTGAAGTAGTCACTAGCAGGGAGGACATTATGGTGTATGATTTTACAAACTTAAATAATTCGGAGGCGACGTAGTTGTAAATTGTCTAAACGTAGTATTTGAAATCTGGAGGAGTAAGGTAATTTGTTTTGAGAGGAGGAGTGAAGGACTCTTCTAGTGAAGTATTTCTGGACTAAAAAGATTAGATTTACAACTCTTGATGCTTTTTTGCCAATGCTGTTACAGTGGGCTCTAGCACCTAGGTCATTGGATATGAGTACTCCAAGGTCTTTGACCAAGTGAGGGTCATCTACGAGTTCAGTTCTTCTAAGTGTGCATTTAGTATTCTGATTATTTTTACCAATGTGAAGGACAGAGCATTTGTTGGTTGAGATTTGAAGTTGCCAGTTGTTAGACCATTCAAGGTCCTTTTGAAAGGTAGCAGCATTATCCGTGGTATTGAATAGTTTAACATCATAAGCAAAGAGAACACAGCTGCTTGTAATATTGTCACAGAGATAGTTTATGTAGAGTATAAAGAGAGTAATTCCTAAGACACTGCCTTGAGGGACACCACTGTTGACATGAATAGGATTAGATATGGCACTGCCTATTTTGACCACTTGTCTATTAGACAGGAACACTCTTATCCAATCAAGCATTGGTCCACAGATGCCATAGGATTTTAGTTTCAGAAGAAGTTTGTCTACAAACTGAACTTTTCAAGTGAATCTCACTCTTCCAACTGGAAAAGTTTGCATTTATGAGGCAGTATAGAAGTGGTGACAGGGTGTGATACTGCCCTGTCACCATCTCTTTATATAATTTCTGAAATTCTGCAAACATTTGCTTCACTGTCATGCAAATGCAGGAAAAGGCATGACCCCTTCAAGTTGTTACAGACACTGGGTCAAGAAAGGGCAACTTCGCTACATCAGAATCATCTTTGTGTCTGCTTTAGATTTGAATACATCATAACTATAATATCTTCGGAGTCTTCGGAGAGGGGCAGCATACAAATCTAATAAATTATTATTATTATTATTATTATTATTATTATTATTATTATTATTATTGTTATCTATTGTATACGTTTGGTATATATACTCACATTTTTGGGACAATTCTTTATATGTATGTATGTATGTATGTATGTATGTATGTATGTATGTATGTATGTGTATATATATATAATACAGAGCTGAAGGGATTGGATACTGTAGCCTAGAGGATAATTCTCTGCCTTACAAGGCAAAGGTTGCAGGTTCAAGTCCCAGTGGGTATGGCTAGCTGATGAGGCCAAAATAAGGCCGAAATAGATCTATCGTAGTCTCCCTTAATTTTCAAATTCAGCTTAAACATGTGACACATAGAGATAGAATTGTCGGCTATCAATAAAATTAACTGCCTTGGAAATGGCCCTGGGTTGGGCCGAGAGGCAAAAAAGGAGCTGTGATGTTCCTTCAATATACCAGGGTGATTCGACACAAAATGTAAACCTTCCCTGGTACAGAGCTGAAGGGATTGGATAGTGTAGCCTAGAGGATAATTCTCTGCCTTACAAGGCAAAGGTTGCAGGTTCAAGTCCCAGTGAGTATGGCTAGCTGATGAGGCCAAAATAAGGCCGAAATAGATCTATCCTAGTCCCCCTTAATTTTCAATTTCAGCTTAAACATGTGACATATATATATATATGTCATATATATATATATGTCATATATATATATGTCATATATATATATATATATATATATATATATATATATATATATATGTCTCCCTTAATTTTCAAATTCAGTTTAAACATGTGACATATATATATATATATATATATGTCATATATATATATGTCATATATATATATGTCATATATATATATATATGACATATATATATATATATATATATATATATATATATATATATATATGTCACATGTTTAAGCTGAATTTGAAAATTAAGGGAGACTAGGATAGATCTATTTCGGCCTTATTTTGGCCTCATCAGCTAGCCATACCCATATATATATATATAATCTTTTGCCTTAGAACTTGGCCCGGAGTTTGGTACAAACTAGAAGATGAGGCAAGGAACAACCCCACCACCAACACAAGGGAGGCAACAGTGGAATTACATGTTCACAAGAATAAACATCATAGGTGACATATGCCTACACACACACACACATTTTTCAAATATCACCCTAGAATCAGCACATACACACTTCCACACCCAGGACACGCTCCTCTACAAAACAACTTTTCTGTACCCCACTTTTTCTGCAGCTGCCCCCATAGCAAACCTCTTTGCTTTGAGGAATAAATATTTCTCCTTTATTCACAGCTATCTGAACTTCATTTTTATTATTTTTGCATAACCCTGGCTTAAATTTGAACCCCAATTAATGTGGATATTGGTGTGTCTGTCTTTTATTTTAAGGTATAAATACAGGTAGAAATACTAGTAGACACCATCCAACCCCTTTTTTGCTTTCCCCCTTTTCACTAAGGTGCGTCTTATACTCTGAAAAACATGGTACATCTGTTGTTGCAACTTGTATAAGTTGCAGCAACAGATGTACCATGTTTTTCAGAGTAAAAGACACACCTTAGTTTTGGGGGAGGAAAATAGGAGGAAAAATCTGCCTACCATGTATTCATCTGGCTAGGGTTCCTTTGTCTGCTTAGCTTTAGCATATTATTTTATCTCCCGGTTAGGACTGGGAAAAAACTTATTTGGAGCAAGTAGCAATGAAAAAAGCTTGCAAAAATTTAGGGCTGGAAAGAATCATTTTTCGGAGATAGTAACAATGAAAAAGTCTGCAAGCTGGAAAGAATGGAAAGATCATTACCACCTTGTTAGGGCTGGGGAAAAAGCTTCAAAAAAGCTACATTCAGAATATAAGATGCACCCAAATTTTCAGCATCTTTTAGGGAGGAAAAAGGTGTATGGTAAGTTCTGAGTATTTTGATACTAACATTTATTGTAAGCTTTCTTTTATAATAGAATTACATCTGAGATCAACAGCTTTATGTGGCCTTTTCATGGCATTATTTACGTTATTATTTCTACAAATAAGTCATGTGAACATATCTGACATACATTCTTTCTGTTTTTCACAACAATAACCCTGTCAGGTTAGTTGGATTAAGAGAAAGTCAGCCGGCTGGTTTTCCTAGCAAAGTCAACTCATGGTCTCTTGCTTTCTAATCCATTGTCTTTACCACTAGACAAACTAGTTTTTGTCATTGTAGAGCAGTGGTCCAAAAAGCGGATTGGGCCATGACAAAATAATGAGTGAAGCTACATTCAATCCTAAATATATGGAGTAGTCAGAATCAAACCATATACAGTGTTCCCTCGATTTTTGCGGGTTTGAACTTCGCGAATAGCCTATACCACGTTTTTTCAAAAAAATATTAATTAAAAAATATTTCACGGTTTTTTTCCTATACCACGGTTTTTCCCAACCGATGATGTCATATGTCATCGCCAAACTAATAATTTTTGCAAATAAATAACAAAAAATAATTATTGTTAATAAATAATTATGTTTATAAATATCAGGATCACTAAGTGTCTTATTCAATGGTGAGTACCAGTAATAATGGTGAGTAAATGGTTGTTAAGGGAATGGGAAATGGTAATTTAGAGGTTTAAAGTGGTAAGGGAAGGCTTGTGATACTGTCCATAGCCCAAAATGGTGTATTTACTTCCGCATCTCTACTTCGCGGAAATTCGACTTTCGCGGGTGGTCTCGGAACGCATCCCCCGTGGAAATCGAGGGAACACTGTACTGCTAAGCTGTTGCAATAACAAGGCAGTGATGGTTATCATTATTCCCATCCAGAAACATTGGCCTCCAGACCACTGTACTATACAAGAAGGGAGCAAAGAATAGAATCCTCCCTCTGTTATAAATAGGGTTATTCTTTGTAATAGTTTCCTTAGTTCTTTCAATAAGCACACTTATCAGAGGACTGCTGCCTTCAAATACTGTCCAGAAGATTTCTGGTGTTCGTATAGGCTGAGAGAAACCTGACACTAATTGTGATTAAATAAAAATGTAAATGTAAATTTTTACGATTGGCTAAAGAAAAGAACAACGGAGAAATGATTAAAATTCAAGAAAAGCAACTCGTCAAATAAAAGAAATATTTAATGACAAAGGAAAATTCTCGGATCGAACAATCAAAAAAGATGTGGGGAAACTTTTGTTTCCTAAATGTTGTATCTATATGTTTTGTTTTGTTTTTTGTATTATTATATGTGATATTTATTGTATTGTATCCCTTTTTTGTTGTTTTTTGTTTTGTTTAGTTGTTACTTATTTTATTTAACTATGTCAAAAAATGAAATAAAAAATAAATAAATAAAAAATAAAAAAGTAAATGAAAGGTTTGTTTTTTAAAAAAAACAGTGTTAATATTATTCCCCATGTTTTTAAGGCACTATGCAATTGGCATCAACACAAAGCAGTTGTCTTTCTTTTCATGAATACCTGACTGACTGCTAAACAACAGTCTCCAAAAAAGATTTAGCTGCTTCAAATTATTGCAGACCAGCAGTAATGTTTATGCTTCTGTTTTCTTTAAAATAACTTCAGATGTTGAATCTAAAGCACTGCAAAGCCCTAATATTTACCATATTTTTGGAGTATAAGATGCATCTTTTTCCTCCCTAAAAGAGGCTGACAATTAGGATGTCTTATACTCTGAATGTAGGTGTTTTCCCCCCTGAAGCTAACTAGTGTTAACAATCTTCCCAGCTCTTACCTTGCAGATTCTTTCATTGTTACTCTCTGTGTATAATATTTTCCAAGCCCTAAGTCTTTGCAGATTTTTTTTCATTGCTCTACTTGCTCCGAATGTTTCTTTCCAGCTCTAACTAGGTGTTTACAATGTTCCCAGCTCTTATCAGCTTGCAAGCTCTTTCATTGTTACTCTCTCCAAATAAAGTTTTTTTAAAGCCCTAACCAGGGAATGAAATAATGTGCTGAAGCTGACTAGACTAAGGATGCTAGCCAGATGAATACTGGTAGGCAGATTTCCCACCACCACCATTTTCCTCCCCCAAAACGAAGGTGTATCTTTTACTCCAGTGCATCTTGTACTCCTAAAAATACAGTATTAATTTTTGACAGGACTCTACAATTCATCCAGAATCCTCCAGGTTTGGGGATTGATCAATACATATACCCACAGGCTTAAACACTCATTCAGTTCCTCTTGCAACTAATGTCAAACATTATGCTTATTTCCGAGATGGAAAACTCCTGTATTCCAGAACACAAAGCTCCTTGTAATGGCATAGGAACAGCAGAACAAGCCAATTTTCTTCTTGTCGGTTGGCAAGACCACTGCAAAGCCATATTGAATATGCATATAGACATATAATTCTTTTGGCAATTGACGGAAGATGGGTCATACGACACTCTGTGCATGTTTTAATTGAAGAAAAGACCTTGAGTTATTTTCTTGCAGGCTAGTAATCATTTGTACTATTCTCACATTTGTTCTTATAAATCCAAAGGACACCCTTCTCTGATACTTTGTTTTTAGCATATTAATGTCTCTTTACACAACTTTCCAAATTAAATAGCTCCTTTTAGGGATCAAAAAGGGTCACATATTGACTACATATAAGAAACTCTCTTATACATTTATTTACAGAATTTAGAATTTTGCAGACTTTTTCCTATTATGTAGTACATCCAATGTCTGATTAGAGATGACTATTAATAGCATATTTTACTTATAGATACAGACATTAATTTTATCATTATAAAATACTTGTAGAATGTTATACCTAATGGGAAATTTGACATATTATATTCCCTAAGATAAAACAGTGTCCATATAATTGTGTATGTTGTATATTAGAATGAGAAATGCATAACCCCAGCCCCAAGCAAAAAAATATTCTGAGATAAAATCTGTGAGCTAGGGATGCAGAAGACAGTAGGATTATGCTACCGCAGTTCAGAATATTTTTCCTTCCAAACCGTTGGAGAAAAAGAAAACAAAACAGAAAGGGAGATTTCTTTGTTGTTTAACCCCAAGCAATAAAAATGTTGTCTGCTCCTGATATTCCAGTGAGCAGCCTTTGGATCTCAAACAAGAAGGATCCTTTAAATATTATGTGTATGTTTGTGCTAATCCAGTGATTGGCTGCCAAACTTTTTACTGCCACACTGTGGCTGTGGCTTATTTTGTGGGTGTGGTTTGATGGTCATGTGACTAGGTGGGAATGGCTTGACAATCATGTGACCTGGGTGTCTTAAGGTCATGTGACTGGGTGGGAGTGGCTTACCGACCAAGATAAGTTTTCAAATAAGTGCTTGGACTCTTTTTCACTTGATTTAGTCACATTATTTTAATAGCCACAAAAAGGATAAATGATAGACAGCATTATTTGTTGAGGAGCACAGTAACATTTTAAGGTTTTGTACTGAACCCACAAGGTCCAGTATGATATGCACGAATCAAAAAGAGGGCGGTGAAAATATTTACTGACCCCTCACATCCTGGACACAGATTGTTTCAACTCCTACCCCACTTCAGAGCACTGCACACCAAGACAACTAGACACAAGAACAGTTTTTTCCCAAACGCCATCACTCTGCTAAACAAATAATTCCGTCAACACTGTCAAACTTTTTACTAAGTCTGCACTGGTATTTCTACTAGTTTTTTCTCATCATTCCTATCACTCTTTTCTTCCCACTTAGGACTGTATGACTGTAACTTGTTGCTTGTATCCTAAGATTTTTATTCATTGCTTATTTGACCCCTATGACAATCATTAAGTGTTCTACCACATGATTCTTCACAAAACTATATTTTCTTTTATGTACACTGAGAGTACCTGTACCAAGTTAAATTCCTTGTGTGTCCAATCACACTTGGCCAATAAAGAATTCTATTCCTATTCTATAATAGATTAGGCAAGTAGCTCAATTTTCTTTAATTACTATAAAAGTTCAGTTCTAGATAATGATTAAAATGAATAAAGAATTTATGGATAAAAATACACTATTTATTTATTTCCTATTTGAAAAGTAATTAAGGATCATGCTAAGGTACCGGAGAAGGAAGGACAATAAAAAAACTATTTATTCAATCAATAGTGCATAAACCTGTGGGGCAGCTGCCCATTACTGTATTGGCTAACCCAAAACTGCTGTGAATATATACCCTTCTGGTTTGAATTTGTAGATTGTAACACAAAGGTTTTGTTTATTAGGCCACAGTTTAATTCCTGTCCTTTTTCCTATTTCCATGTTTTGGGACTCACCAAAATTACAACCCTGCATATTATTATTATTTTTATTATTTATTATTAGAGTTGAAAGGGATCTTACAGGTCATCAAGCTCAACCCCCTGCCTGAGCAGGAAATCCTACAGCACTCCAGCCAAATGGCAGTCCAATCTCCTCTTGAAAATGTCCAAAGTTGGTAAAAAAAAATTGGTTAAAAGAAATAGCAAATGAAGAAATCGAAAAAAACCAGAATTATATTTATTGGGTATTTTTAATAAAAAAATAGAAAAAGAAGTAAGATACCTAGTTATACATATACTAACAGCTGCCAGAATAGTATATGCCCAACAGTGGAAAACAGATAAAAAACCGGAAGAAAACATAATAATTAAAAAAATACTAGACTGTGCGGAGATGGCAGGCTATCCAAAAGATTAGAGGGAAAAGAAGAATCAGATTACCATAAAATATGGGCAAAATTTTATGATTGGCTAAAAGAAATAAATAAATAAAAATTTATGCAAAGCAACACGTCAAATAAAAGAATTCAAAAATTAATATTATGTAAAAGAAGTTTAATTCTCTGATCAAATATCCCCCCAAAAAAGTGGGGAAACTTTCATTTCCCAAATGTTGTATATATATGTTTTTATGTATGTTTTTTTCCTTTGTCTTGTATGTCACATTTGTAAAATAAATTTAAAAAAGAAAAAGAAAATGTCCAAAGTTGGGGAGTCCACAACCTCCACTGGCAGGCCGTTCCACTGGTTGATCGCTCTCACTGTCAGAAAATTCTTTCTTCAACCTGGAGATAAGAAAGAATTTCCTGACAGTGAGAGCGATCAACCAGTGGAATGGCCTGCCAGTGGAGGTTGTGGACTCCCCAACTTCAGACATTTTCAAGAGGAGATTGGACTGCCATTTGGCTGGAGTGCTGTAGGATGTAGGATGGTAATCCTTCTGCTGGGGTCCAATAAATCTGCAAAATAATGCATTTTATCATGATTCTTTTTTTTTCAATGAATTATCTGCTCTTCTGATAACTCTAGATCAGTGTTTTTCAACCAGTGTGCCGTGGCACACTAGTGTGCTGCGAGACATGGTCAGGTGTGCCGCAAAGCTCAGAGAGAGAAACAAGAGAAAGAAAGAGAAAGAGAGAAAGAAAGAGCAAGCAAGAGAGAGAGAAATAAAACAAGAGAGAGATCAAGCGAGAGAGAAAGAAAGCAAGAGAGAGAAAGAAAGAAGGCAAGAGAGAAAGAGAACAAGAGAGAAAGAAAGAAAGAGAAAGAAAGAAAGCAAGAGAGAGATAAAGAGAGGGAGGGAAGGTGGGAGAGAGAAAGACAGAGGGAAGTAGGGAGGGAGAGAGAAAGAGAGCAAAAAAGGAAAGAATGACAAGAGAAAGAAAGAGGGATGGAGAGAGAAAAAAAAGAAATAGAGAGAAATAGAGCAAAAGGGAGGAAGAGAGGGAGAGAATTTTTTTGTCCAAACTTTTTTTAGCCGTCCCCCACCCCCTCAATGTGCCCCATGGTTTTGTAAATGTAAAAAATGTGCCGCGGTTCAAAAAAGGTTGAAAATCACTGCTCTAGATCATATGGGAGGTTTCTGCTCCGTTTTCAGTATGGTGAAGTAGATGGGTGTTTGAACAGATGCTTCTGAATCCCAATTCCCCTTTTGCATATGTATTGGAGGCTATAAAAATTTGCCTGGAAAGGTCAGATTCTTAAATTGGCAGTCTATGTGTCAAAAATCACTGGAAATCAAGTAAGTTCCCAGGCATTATCTTTCTGCCAACTGCATAGCTTTTCTGATTCAGGTCATGAAAACAACATTTCTTCTGTTAACTTGGAGTAGAGAGGTTCATATCTCAACAGAGTCACGATTCTTCAAGAAAAGGCAGAGAGTGATTCACCAATATGCGCCCGGAATTATTTTTATATAATTCAGATGAAACTGCTATATCGAGACAATTTGTCTCAATGTTAAAGTAATATTGTTTGCCCTAAACAGTAATTTATAAAGTCAGGTGAACATATTTTCCAATATTTTACCTGATTGTTCATTTGTCTATCTGTGCTGTTCTATCAATATTAGTACTAATAGCAATTAATATTGCTGGATTCATCACACTACACTAAACCACAACATATATGCTTTATTTAGTGCAAGGGATAAACTCAGGCCATTTGCCTTTCATATCATAAAGTATGGTTAATGTGATATATGGGCCCACGTATAAACGAGGTCTCCTTATTCAACAATATTTCATTAAAACAAAGATGCAAACCTTGTCAGCATATTTCCAATAACATTTGTCTTCACAGTGCAAATGCATATATACATATATGTCTTGACTTATGGCTGTAACTGAACCTGGCAATTACAGTTGTAAGCTGTGATGATTGTAAAGTGGATCATAAGTAAGTAAGACCTTTTTTTTTTTGCAGCAGTAAAATTTGTAAAGTAAAACCTTTGATTGCTATGGGCTGGGTTTTGTGGGAAACTGGAAATAAACAGCAGTTTCTGGCAAAAAAAACCCTCATAAATCATGGCCACATGACTACGAGACATTGCAAATGGCTATCAATGTGGGGAAATTGTCGATTTTTTTCTCTCTTTTAATATTAGATTTGTTCCACTGTAACATTGTTTTTATTATTGTTGTGAGCCGCCCTGAGTCTTCGGAGAGGGGCGGCATACAAATCTAATAAATTATTATTATTATTGTTGTTGTTGTTGTTATTATTATTACTACTATTATTATTATTATTCAAAATGCAGTCATGTGACCACAAGCCCACCTTTCATGGGGTGATCAGTAAAAGGCAAAAGATTTATACGATCTGAAGAGAAACGATAATAGTCCTAGGCTGGAAGGATGTGACAAAATGGGCAATACAAAATTGATATCGGTACATGGTGGATTACATCCAGTTTGAGATTATGGATAAGAGGATGAATTCGGCCAATGAAACTAATCTGCGGGAACTGATGGGACAAGGTTCTTCAGCTCTGGTTAGTAGAATTTGAGACCAAGCTATAAAGAATAAATTACAATTACAGTGGTACCTCTACTTAACAACTTTTAAAGATAAGAACCGAGTGTTCAAGATTTTTTTGCCTCTACTTAAGAACCCGAGCCTGGAAAAATTTCCCAGGAAATTTGATAGCGGCACGAAGGCCCGGCCAAGTTTCCTGCCATTGCCCCTTTAATCCCGGCCATGTGGGCTGCCAGAGAAGCCTTTTGGTGGCGTTTAAGGAGGCTTTGGCAGTCCAGAGTGAATGGACAGGGAATAAACCTCTGCCAGCGCCCAGAGAAAATAGGCGTTGATTGCTTACCTGAACGCCTCTTCTCGTACGGTGAGCGGGTACAGCAGTCACATGGGTTGCTCATGTCCAATCCGGTGGAACTGAGCCTAGTATTAAAAAAGCTTGCCGGATCCGCCCCTTCCCCAGAATTCGCGAATCCATAGACTAGGCTCAGTTGTGAAGCTCTTTAGTGTTCAACTCTCATTGTTAGAGGAAGAAAGATATAGAAAGGTAAAGAAGACACATATAAGGGCGGGAAGTGACTGCTGTACCCGCTCACCGTACGAGAAGAGGCGTTCAGGTAAGCAATCAACGCCTATTCTCTGTACTGAAGGAGCGGGTCCAGCAGTCACATGGGACATACCCAATAGATGGTCCCTAGGGTGGGATTAGCTTGCTATCGTGTGAGATAACGGATTGGAGTACCCTTCTGCCGAAGGCAGCGTCCGCTGAAGCGTAAGAATCAATTTTGTAGTGCCTGATGAAGGAATTTGGCGAGGCCCAAGTGGCTGCTTTGCAGACCTCCTCCAACGGGGCTTGAGTCGCCCAAGCGGCCGAGGTGGCTGCGCTCCTGGTGGAATGCGCTGTGATGTTCCTTGGAACTGAGAGGGAGGCCGACTCATAGGCCTTAGATATAGTCCCTCTGATCCAACGGCCTATTACTGTTGAAGACACTTTGGCCCCCATGACTCTGGGATGATAGGCTACAAAGAGTGCTTCTGACCTCCGAAAGGGTCCTGTGCGTTGGATATATATTCTCAGCGCTCTGGTGAGATCCAGGGTGTGCCATCTAATTGCCAAGGGATGGTCTCGTTGGAGGCAGAAGGAAGGTAGGACAATGTCCTGAGATCTGTGGAACATGGAACTGACCTTGGGTAAGAAGGTGGGGTCCAGTCGCAAGACTACCTTGTCCTGATGGAATTGACAAAGGTCCTGCCTGATTGAGAGGGCAGCCAGCTCCGAAATGCGTCGGGCAGAGGTAATAGCCACCAGGAATGCTACCTTAAAGGATAGGTACCTGAGGGACGCCGATTTTAGGGGTTCGTATGGTGCCTGCGTGAGGGAATGGAGAACCCGTGGCAAATCCCAGGAAGGATACCTGTGGACCTTGGAAGGTCTGAGATTGGCTATGCCCTTGAGGAATTCCTGAACTTCAGGGAAGGATCGGAGAGGCTGTCTGCGGGGACCCCCTAGGACAGATGAAATGGCTGCCAGATGACGCCGGAGGGTGCTGGTGGAAAGTCCTTTATGGAAGCCTTGCATAAGGAAGGAATAATTCTGTGTATGGGGATGCACAGAGGGGAGAGACCTTCCTGTAGACACCACTGGTGAAACTTGGACCACGTGTGGTCGTAGATTCGATTGGTCGAACCCCTTCTGGCCTTTAAAATGACCTCCACTGAATCGGGGTCATGACCACGCAGTTCTAGATCTCTCCTGATAACAGCCAGGCGGTGAGGTGGAACCACTCCGGGTCTGGATGGAAAGAGGCCCCCTGCCGCAGCATATCCCCCGAAACGGGGAGTCGCCAAGGGTCCTGGACGGACAGCTGTTGGAGATCCGCGAACCAGGGCCGGCGGGGCCAATGAGGGGCGATTATGATTACTCGGGCCCTCTCGGTGAGGACCTTGTGAATCACGTCCGGGAGGATTGGAATTGGAGGAAATGCGTAGAGTAGGCCTGGAGGCCATGGACTCCGGAGGGCATTGATTGCTTCCGCTCCCGGGGATGGAAATCTGGAATAGAAGCGAGGGAGTTGGGCGTTCGCATTGGTCGCGAAGAGATCCAGGATTGGTAGGCCGAATCTGAGGGTGATTTGATGGAACAGGTCTTGATGGAGGTTCCACTCTCCTGGGTCTATCGTTGCTCGGGATAGCCAATCCGCCTGGACGTTGAGACTCCCCGAGATGTGATCGGCTAGGAGCGACTGGAGATGTTTTTCCGCCCAAAGGCCCAACTTGAGGGCCTCCCTCATGAGAGCCTTGGATCTCGTGCCTCCCTGTCTGCAGATATGGCTTTTTGTGGCAATGTTGTCGGTGAGAATGAGAACGTGCCGGTTGGGGATGCGAGGAGAGAAATGCTTCAGAGCCAGGGAAACGGCTCTTAACTCTAGCCAATTGATTGGCCTGGAAGCTTCCTCCGGGGACCACGTGCCCTGGGCTATCATCCCCTGGGCGTGGGCGCCCCATCCCGATAGACTGGCATCTGTGGTGATGACAAATTGATCCGGGCACCTGAACGGGGATCCTTTGTCCATGGCCGGAGACTTCCACCACTTGAAGGATCTGCGAACACTCAGTGGGATGACAATGCGTCGATTTGAGTTGCTGTGCCCCGATCTCTGAAAAGGCAACAGGAGCCACTGGAGTTCCCTAGCATGAAGGCGAGCCCAGGGAATGATGCCTATGCATGACACCATCTTCCCCAAAAGGGAAGATAGAGTAACTATGGATACTGAAGCATTAGATGAAATGTTAGAAATTAACTCCACTATACTGAGTTTTCTCTCGGGAGAGAGAAAAACCTGGGAGGATTCTGAATCAATAATGGATCCCAGGTGAGAAATGGATGTGGAAGGTTGGAGGTGACTTTTATCAAAGTTGATGGAAAATCCATGGTCCTGAAGGACTGACATGGCGACCGAAAGGTCTGTTTTCACTCTCTCTAGGGAGTTCCCATGAATCAAAATATCATCAAGATAACATAAAATGTGGATGGGAGACGCCCGGATATAGGCCGCCAGGGACCCCAAGAGCTTTGTAAAGACTCGAGGGGCCGAGGAAAGGCCAAATGGCATCGCCCTATACTGGAAATGCCTGCCTTGAAAGGAAAAACGTAAAAATTTTCTGTGGCATTTGGCTATAGGAATGTGAAGGTAGGCCTCAGTGAGGTCTAAGGAGACCATGAAATCTCCCGAATGAATGGCGGCCAAAATAGAAGACAAGGAGTGCATCTTAAACTTCCTATATTTGATGAATAGGTTTAGTCTCTTTAAATCCAAAATAGCTCTCCAACCTCCGGAGGACTTTGGAACCATAAATAGGATGGAGTAAAAACCTAGGCCCTTCTGATCGGAAGGGACCGGTTGAATGGCTCTGATGGACAATAGATGAGAAATGGCCTCCTCCATACGGTTACAATCTGAGGATGACCTGGGAGAAGGGCAGGAAATAAAACGTTTAGGGGGAGGAGAAATAAATTCTAAAAGAAGGCCTGATTGAACAGTGTCAATGACCCAAGGGTCCTTGGAGGTGAGACGCCATTTAGAGGCGAAATGGGCTAGGCGACCCCCTATGGGAATGGAGGTAAGATTACCATCTAGGTTTTTTTGAAGCCCTGTTAGAGGAAGCTCCCCTTTGGAAGCGAAACCCTCTACCCCTGGAGTTCCTACCTTGGGAACGAAAGCGAGGGGAATACTGACCTGGAGATCTCTGATAGGAAGCCGCTTGATCTTGCTGGCGCCCTGGGCGACGAAAGGACTGCGTTTTGGTAGCCTTTTTTGTGGTTGGACCCAAAACTTTCTTCTTGTCCGTGGTCTCCGTGAGGAGTGGATCCAGAAGATCACCGAAGAGAAGGTCGCGCTTTAAGGGGCCCTGGGATAACTGCCACTTTTGGCGAACTCCCGCTTGCCAAGGGCGAATCCATAGGAGTCTTCTTGCCGTTGTAGAAGCTGCAATAGACTTAGCAGAAAATCTAGTAGATTGCAAGGTGGCATCAGCCACGTACTGGGCAGCTGCAAAGACCTTGTTGAAGTCTTGTTGACCTCTCAAGTCATCGGGAGGAATATGCTGTTGAAGTTGGCGAAGCCACAGCAGCGTGGCTCTGGAGAAAAAGGAAGCCGCTGCAGAACTTTTAATGGCCCAGGAATCAGCGGTGAATCCTCTTTTGAGCATTTGCTCAATGCGCTTGTCCTCTGGGCGGAGGACTTCCTCCGCCTCGCCTGGCACAGCCGCTGCCGAGTGAAGAATTTTGACAGGTTCATCTGGTTTGGGAAAGGATAGAAGCTCTTCATAGGAAGAGGAAAGTTTGTACAACTTTCTATCCTTGGTGGAGGGATTAAGGCCAGATGCTGGAAATTCCCACTGTTTGAGTAAGGCATCTTTAAACAATTTAGGCATAGGAATTACCTCGTTATCCTCCTGTTCCTCTGTGAAGTAAGGTAAATTCTCCTCTGGGGGATCAGTGGAAGTGGAGGATTGTTTCTCCTGGGCCGCTAATCCCGTAGAAATTCTAGCTTTGAGGAGGAGAGATTTGAATAATTGAGAGGGAAAAATAGTAATTGGAGGAGGAACCTTTATTTGGGATTCCTCATCATCTGATAAGCCTTGAAAAGCATCCTCATCATCCTCTATATCCTCATATTCATCCTGGGAGGAATCTGAATCATCCTGAATAGGAGCTCTGACCGCTGGGGAAGAACCCAAGGGGCGGGAGGAGCGAGAAGGAGGAAGAGGTAAGGGAGGCTCATTGATGGTGGAGAGTTTG